>NC_071977.1:5737001-5792160 GCF_026283585.1 Hylaeus volcanicus
TTGGATCCCCTGCGTCGACTCCGCAACGATACCAGTCGCCATCTTGCAACTCACCGTCCTTCCAAACACCCTATTCCTAAAATTCCACCCCAATTGGGTCTAGTTTCTCACTCCCCCTAGCTCTGTTATACATATACATATTCACCAAATCTCAAGAAGCTCATCTATTGACTCTGGTACGCTTTAGGTACTTTGGATCCCCTGCGTCGATTCCACAACAATACCAGTCGCCATCTTGCAACTCTCTTTCCTTTCAAACACTCCATTCCTAAAACTCCTCCTCAATCGAGTCTATTTTCTCACTCCCCCTAGCGTTATTATACATGTACTAATTCACCAAACCTGAAGAAGCTTGCCTAGGAACAGCCATCCGAGGAAAACCCAAGCCGTTTAAAGTCCACCAAACCCTGGCGACCCAATTCCCGTCGCACCACCACCGTCGCGGCCGGACCCTGCGCACACCTATTCCCTCGGTAATAATTCGATGACGGGTATTGGCGTAACGTGGACGCGTCCCTGTGTCCGTGTCCGCGAGGTACGCTCACCGACGCAAGAAGAGGCTCGCAGCACCGGCACCACAAAACGGACACACGTAAGAACGCGTGTTCAGGAGGCTACACGGGCTACGCGAGGCTGAGAGTGGGTTCATCGGACGCCAGCGGCCGCGGATTTACCGTTACGTCTTCTTGGCGAAACCCAGAGTCCACGCTGGCGCTGCCTCTTTCTTCTTTATTCCGATGCCGCGCGTTCTCCGTCCAACCATCGGTGTCTCTGCTACTGAATTCCAGCGACCAACGGCGAGAACCGGAAACGCAAATGTGTCCCCTCGACTAAGGAACTACGAGGCTGCCTGATTTTCCGGGTCACGGAGCCAGGACTCGAGCTCGGATCGAATTACTGTGCCGGTTCTGAATGATTCTAGATGATTCTGGGCGACTCTGGACGTTCAGGGAAGGATACGCGATGTTTACTCGAGGGGAACTTCGATTTTTGGCGTACACTAAAATTTCGCATACTAGGCGCCAATGTTGTTCACAGGCGAGTTTAGAAGCTCCATGGAATTTGAGCACTTTTTCTGCCTTCTTATGTTCTCGATTTAGGTTGGAAAATAAGGGGTAGGATCTTCGTCGCTTACGGGATGGAAAAGGAAAAACTCCCTGATTGAATTCCACGTGGAATAGATGAGATTCTAGTGTCGGGAACTCTGAAAGGAAACGTGACGAAATATGGTAATCAATGGAAGAATAGCGTCAGTTGTTGATGAAGTGTTCTATGCTTCTTCCATCTGTCTCCTCGTCCAGTACCAATCGGTTCGTTCTGTTTCGTACACCATGCAAACACGAACCGATTTAAAAGTCTAGGGTCTAGGAATTTAAAGATCGTAGAATTCCTAGGTGTACCTCCATTTATCGCGATCTCCTTCATCACCTTTTCTATCAGAGGACTCCTCTCCGATCTATTTTCAATCTTCTGATTTGAAAGTCTGGGCTGCTTGGAATTTAAAGTTCAGGGAATTCCTAGCCTCAAGGCTCCCTAGTCTCTCCGTCTCTCTCTCTTTCGACGCCCCGATCGAAATACGCGCGGAAGATCCCGTCGTTGTAGCAACGAGAAGCGGGAACCGTCGAGGAAATGTCACCGAGGAAAGTTTCGAGTTTGTAGAATCCCCGAGGTCGTCGTCCGATGTTTTCAAGGTTCCCGGTCACGTGTAAAGACCCGGCCACGCTTCGATATCGATTCGAGCCAGGCCACGGCTGAAGTAAACCGATCCCGCTACCGATAGTCGACGATCGAGACTTTCGTTGCTTCCTCGTGGCGTAAACAAACGCCAGTGATTATCTAGACCGCGGCTGCAAGTGTACGAGTAAATTTGAATCGCAGATTCGCGTGGCCGATACTCGGAAGCATCGTTTGCGTCAGAGATGTTTCCTCGAACGATGATAAATGACGATGACACGGAGGCGCTGGTGGACACGCAGCTGTCTCGAGAATTTTTATATCGATGGAATAGGACCGTGAGTCACGCGGTGGACCTTCCTTTTGGGATTAAATATTCTTAGCAGAGCTACATCTCTTAATGGTTCAACAATGGAATCAAAGCAATTTGTATTTTATATGACGAACAGAGTTCAGCGTATTCATTATACACGAATCGTTAACGTATGAACTGCGGAACATAGCATAGAAACGAAAGGAATTTAGTTCCTTGGGAGAAAGGAGTTCCTTAAAGAAATGAAATTCCTTTTAAATCGTAATTACATTTCATCGAAATAATTCCGAGAAATTTATGCAACAGACAGCTCAACACACGTCAGCTCAGCTCACCACGTCTAAATTCATCGATAACCTACGTTGATAACAGAGCTCTGTCGCCTGTGAGCGATGTCTTGGCAGTCGATTTAATAGAGGATGCTAAGGAATGGCGCCGCCAGGCGGATTCCGTTGGTTCGACAGACGAACGAGTTCTCTGGACGTGTTTTTCTCAGCGTAAAGGCCACCTGTGCAGGGGCCCGTCTACTTTACTTTCTTCGCGGTTCCGTTAAATACCCGACACCGAACGCGATCGCAAATCCAGGTGCGGAGGTCAACTTGCGCCAGGTTAGGGTTTCGTGCGTTTCTCCCCGCTATGTTCTCTCGCCTCTGTCACGCATGCATGCGTACACGCACAGGTGTGCCTGCGCGGAGGACCTGCACTCTTGTTCTTCCACGTATCAGGGCATACCACGAGCAACGCAGTGATGGGCAAAATCGTAATCGCAAATACGAATACGATTGTAATCGCATCTTTCCGAGTTGTGATTACGAATACGACCGTATTCTTAGAGGTTTTCAGTCATGGAAATTTTTTACCTCAAAACCGACATCAGATTCGTGTTCCTCGCATTAAAAAACTTAGAAAACCATGCTTTCGTCGAAATAAAAATTTTTTAAAAAGTTACCCTATCTAGGCTATTTCTTGGGTTTCTGCTCTATGGGCACGAATTTTAATTGATAATTTTTCATTTCTGATTTCGACGAATGTATGGTTTTCTATGGTTTTTGGGGCGAGGAACACGAATCTGAAGTCGGTTTTGAGGTAAAGAATTTCTATGGCTGTAAACCTTTAAAAATACAGTCGTAATCGCAGAAAAATTTGCGATTACGACTGTAATCGTATTCGTATTTGCGATTACGATTTCGCCCATCACTGGAGTAACGTCAATGCCTTCCACGGCTAAAAGATTAGGTACACTTACGCCGATTCGCATCCATTAACACCAAACCTATCGCGACTAGTAAAATAACCGTTTCCATACATTTCTATACTATTTCTATTGTGCTATTTTTATTTTATCGTAACGTTTCACGCATTATCAAATTTAGTTTCACGTACAATATTTTTGTATTCAACTAAAAAAATAGTCTCCATTTTTCAGAGTTGTCTCTAACAAGCTTCCGAAAAAATTTTACGCTGTCATCCAACAATCAAGAAACGAGCCTTATAGAAATGGACTTGAAAGTGACGATAGGCTTCAAAGACCTATAAGACCCGCCGGTAAATAAAGGGTTAAGACTAGTATTACCATCACGATAGAAATACTAACAACTGAACGTCGGTAAATTTAGCGTTTAAATATTGGGTTGTTCGGAAAGTTCGTGCTTATTTTTATGAAAAGTTCAACAGCATATTTGAATTTGAATTTATATTTATTGAATTATTGGGTTGTCTGGAAAGTCCATGCCGAGTTTTTAGTAAGCGGTACAGGTCTGAATATATCGTAATGGTTGAAAACTAATAACATGTGGACATCCCTTAAAAGTTGGAAAAATTATGGAACAAAATGGTACATGTATTATTCAATAAATATACATCGAAATTCAAACGTGTCTTTGAATGTTTCTTAAAAATTGCCACGAACTTTCTGGATAACCTAATATATAGGTACCATTTTGTTCCACAATCTTTCCACCTGCTAAGGAATGTACACATATTATTTGTTTTCAGCCATACCGATATATTCAGACCTGTACCGCCTACTAAAAATCGGCATGGACTTTCCAGACATCCCAATAAATTAATTCTGAAGGTGAGGTGTGAAGGGAAATCGATCTGAATAGGATTGGTACATATTAAAGAAGTTGCACGAATAAGTGCCGTCGCAAATGTTACTTTATATTAGCTTCGTAATTAATTAATTAATTCCAGGATTCATGCATTATATTGCCCTTGTAAAAATAAGTACAGTAAAAATGACACGGTAGGACCGATAGCAGAATTCAATAGAACAGGCTTGGTGAATCATCCTCTGGCAAAATTTCTTGGGTTTCTGCAACGTCCGTTTCCCCACGTGTGGTCGTACGTTGTCTTATAGTATTGTTAGCGGAGAGACCTCCCTACAATTGCGCGAACCTGGCCGTTCCGTTTCCGATGTTCATTTCTGTCGGCCCAGTAGGTCGCAATGGACTTCTAAACCGATCGGTCGGTCGGGTTCTAAAAACTCAAAGGATATAACGTCCTGGATATCCTACTAAAGATCCGTTTCGGACGCGTGCTTTGTTTGGCCAACGATTCGAAGGGTTCCTCCACGTTTCGAATATTCTCGGTTCACCTTCTGCTTCGAACACAAATGAAGAACGGGTTGTAAAATTCGAACGTGTCGCTATTTCTTACGTGTTTATTAACAGTATTTTTGTTTGCATTGCCGAGGTCTCGGGAAGCGTCCACGACCATACTCGTTGGCGTTCACGAGCAGTACAAGCAGATGGACACCTCGAAGAACCGTTTCTCGCACACTCGATACCGCTCGTTCGAGAGTGAAACCAGTTGTTCCGATTTCGATCAGACTTTCCTAAGATTCGTCTTCGTATCCTCTTATATTCTTCCTTTCATTTTTCGCCACTTCCATCCAGCTAATAATATTCAACCAGTTTGGATCCGGCCGCTAATTATCATCCGTAGGTGTTAAAATAAATCCTTTCGTTATCGAGCATCGTTATCGATTCTTTCGAGATGTCTCTATCGAAAACTGACGCCGTTAACGAAAATAATACCATAAAAAGACGCCGGAATTGTTTTCTCTCGGACTCCGAGAAGCCTGAGAAACCCCGCGAGCACGAAGTAAATTCGTAGACGGTCGAATATAAATCTGCGCGCACGCAGCTCACCGTTTCTGGAGACGTAGACCGTTTCCAGCACAGAACGGAGGAGTCTAGCAAATAAAACCGTGAAACGATGTCGTCGTAAATCGTGAACCGCGGATAGAAACGTCGAAGAAGACGAGGAAGCAGAACCGTTCGCGGAATTCGCCGCAACGTAGGGAGCAACGAAGGTTTACAGTGAAAGAAGAGAAAAAAAAAAGGAAAAAGATTCACGAGAATCTCCAGGCAGGTTTACGATTCGGTGCAACGGGAAGGCAAATCAGATGTCGTCATGCTGGTACCCGCTGACTTCCTAGATACCTCGCTTGCATGCTGGTTCGAGAGCTCGATAAGCCACGATCGATCCAACGAAACGGGTCGACAGGCGTCGCTTCCGGTACTCTTGGAACCTTATAAGTTTATACAGGGTGTCCCTCGACCTCCGGTATGGAAAAAAGAACGGCGAATGCATCTTTTTAACCGCCTTCGAAAAGGAGGAGGTTATTCAATTCAAGATATATATTTACTTGTTTTTTTATTTTTTATTTTTTGTTTTTTTATGTATGTTACTCGATTACGCCGAGACGGCTCGACCAATCGGAATGAAACCTGTTGCATCTTGTAGAGCATGTCTCCCGATTGGTCGCGTTACCGCGATATTTGTAGATTTTTCATTTTTTACGCGTTTTTTTTACCAATAATCGTTCGTAAATTGTTATCGCGATCCGAAGTGAACCAAGTCGAAACGCTTCCAAGTATCGCACGTTGACTGCCAGGAAGTAGAACACGTGAAAATTTCTGCAAGGTTCAAATTTTGCGATCGCATCGAGAACGATTCGTTGGAATTATTATAAGATGGAATTGGAGACCCTTGGAAAAGAGGTTTCCAAGCCGACTAACATCGTCGACGTTTGTTTGGAAGCGTTCTTCTCGTAGTGGGAATCGGAGCGTTATCGGAGGAGGTCAAAATTATCGACAGCGCATTCGCATGGGGAACGTCGTAACCGCGAGATCTGCGAAGGCGAGGCCAACGAATGCCCGCCGTCGAAGAACGGGAAGGAAGGTGAGGCGCGATCACGGTTCTGACCTCAAGAACTCGAGAAAGAGAAAACAGAGGAGATAGAGGGCGAGAGAGCGATCGAGGAAAGCCGGATCGCGGAGGAGGAGAAAAGACGAGGCTGATCGCCGCCAAGGATTCGAGCGTACGCGAGCGAACGCAGAACGAACGCCGATTCGCGGTTAGGTTTCTCCCGTTTCGTCTTTTTCTACCGACTTTTCAGGGATAACGCGCAGCCGCTCGGGCGCGCGTAAATTTCTGGGAACCTGATACTTTCCCGAGGCACGTTTGAAAGGTAGAAATCATTCGTTCAGCGACGCGAATGAATCTCTGCCCGCCACGGACGCTTGGATACGTCTTGGCATTTGTCACGCGAATATACCACGCCACGGCGTTCCACCTAGGGAGAAGAAAATTAAAGAATGCTCACGCGACGAAGGGAACGTCGAATTTATTTGCAAGGACCTTCGACTTGTACGAGAACAGAAAATAGCGAGCTGAGACGTATTTGTATCGGTTAGTCGAGACCGAGATACAGTGGATGTAGAATGTATTCGTACACCGATCAATTTCCCAAAAAACTTTTGTGTGAAATTGTAGTTTGTCAACTGCCTTTTTTTATAATCAATGATATTCTACATATTCTCGGAAATCTCTAGAATATAGTTCGAACAACAATTACTAGTTTATATAATTTGCGAAATTAACAAGAAAATACGAAAAATTGGTAGAAATATAGAAACAATAAGTATTCGCACGGTTCTTATGACGAACAATTTACAGTAGAATTTGTAACATAAGCACATCAGTTTATTGCTTCGTGGGAATTACAAGAAATTACATTTTCAGTAAAAAAGACTTAAAACATGCTCTAATAAAGGAACGAAATAAGATCCTACCCTGAATAACATCGACATTTATGATAGTTAATTTAATGCCTTGAAGAGTTGCAGTGATTATTTATAAATTAATGTAAATTTCGTTTTTTTTTAAAAAATCAAGTTTTAAAAATTGAACAATTGTACGAATACTTATTGCTTCTGTATTTCTATCGATTTATTGTTTCTTCTTGTTGATTTCTCACTTATACAAAATAACTAATCTTTTCGTACTGTATCTATTCTAGAGATCTTCAAGAATATCATTGTTTGTAAAAAAAAAAGTTAATAAATTATAGTTTCGCATAGCTTTTTTTTGGAAACTGATCGATGTACGAATACTTTCTACGCCCACTGTATGTATCTCTCCATCTATCTAATATCGTATAGAATATATTCGTATCTATCTCGATACACCTGAAACCGGTGATACCGGAGGTTTCGAGCGGTGGTAACAAGCGATGCGCGATGGAGGTGCGTGCTGGTACGCACGGGTAACACACTGACGGCAAGGTATGCGCCTGCGCGCATACGACGATGTGCCGCTTACATTAAATAAATTACAGTGGCCGCGGCGGACCGGTAACACGGGAACGCTGTTACCTGGTCTCCTCCGCTCGTACACGAGCAAAAGCAAAACCCTTCTTCGGTTGCCACCGGGGCTGAACCCAGGGACTCGTTTCTTGGCCCGTTTCCACAACAGGATCTCGCTTTAACGCTTCATTCCCACTGGTGCTCGCGACTCTCTTTATAGAGGAACTTATGACGTCGGCCAATTTAATTAACAGAGACGATTGCGTCACGAACGATCAGCGATTGCTTCGAGTATCGTTCGGTGGAATCGGAGGCGGTGAGCTTTAGGAAAAGAGGTTTCCTAGTTGAATAACAGAAGGAATAATTGCAGCTCTCGGATCTCGAAATCTTTTTACGCAGAACTTAAGGGGGTAACGTTTAATTTTCAAGGCAATTTCCGAGATTTTTTGTAGGAAAAGTACTGGTGCAATTATGATAATTTCTTTCTTTGTTTGGTAGATCGACGCTTTAACATTAATTTTTGATTTTATCACAATGTTTCGATATGTGGATGTTCCTAGACGGCGCTTTAACGAGACCACTTAAGGCGGTATCCTGAATTTGGAGGTCTAAAAAAAAGCGGTTTCTCGTGAATTTTTTTAGAATGGAAACAAAAAATTAATTCTACCAAACTTTTTATCCTCATTTCATACATATTCGTGTAGTCTGTAGGAATTTTTTCAACAAGAAATATTGGAATCGAGTCGACTGTGACGCACATTTGTAGAGCACCTCGCAATTAAAAGCTCCTGTCGGCGGGAAAGATGCAGGTCGTAATATTTTGGTTTGACACAAAAAAAAAAACCAAAAGAAATTTTTTCATTTTCATAGATTTTTCGAAAATCTTAAACAGGTAGACCCCCTTAATTTTTGTTTCCACGTCTGTTTAACTCTGACGACATCGCAAGAAGAGGGCGTCGAGTATGAAATAATCGTTGATCTAGATTTTGAGATCTTTTTGTCTAGAATTAAATTTATTCTTCCACCCTTATTTAAATTTAAGAGAAAAACGCGGTACTGGAATATTCCAGCGACGACAGCACTTTAGAATCGCAGCGTTCCGGCGATATTAAAGCAGCCTAACAGCGAGCGGCAAAAAAATATTCAGCGAAACGACAAAGTCATCTTCGACGTCGCGTAGATGGAGAAACGACCGTGACAAGATTGACAGGCGGTTTTTATTAGAAGCCCGCGTTTTTCAAGCGTGGTTACCTGGTAACGTCGACGAAGAGGCCGGAGGAGGAGGTAGAAGAGGAGGACGCGGTTGTCGAAGAGCTCGACCGATACGAGGTGGAACGGCCACGGAAAATTACGTTGTTACGAGGGGCTGATTCGCAGCCGCGCACGCTCGAGCGAACGCAACACATCCACCATTAAGAGGTCTCTCGACGGAAGAGGCCCTTAATTGGTCAAGCCGGCACGCTACCGCGGGAAGTGTACGGGACCTAAAGACGTGTCTTCGTCGTGCTTGCGTGTTACGAGGTGCACGCACGCGCTCCTCTATCGCTGCCAACACCTGAAAACCTACACGCGCGATTTCAACCTGGCCTCGTCAATCCAACGAAACGAGCCTCGTCGCCTTTGTGTCCCTCGCGACCGAATATCCGCTCCTTATCTCGCCGCGATCTCTAGAAACGGTGAATTTCGTCGGGACGTTCCCGTAGCTAGGCATCGCTCGTCCGCGCAATTCTATTCGGCTATTTTTACTCGGGTTATTCGCTTCAGGGCGAGATCTTGACACCCTGTACACTGTCGAAAATTGTGTGTTCTTGAAACGATCGTCTACAGTCAGTATAATAAGTATTCGTACAGGAACCAATTCAAAATAAAACTTCATATATATCTATTTTATTAGTAAATTTTAGGGAAAGAAATAATTAACCTACGGTCCTACATATTTTTAAAGTGGAACCTGCGTAAATTAAAGTCCGTTATTTTTAATGTTAACCTCTTATGTATTTCTTTTCTTATTAATTTTATTTTAAATTGGTTGCAGTACGAATACTTCTTACGCTGACTGTATGTTCTATCAAGTAAATAGATTTTTAAAAATTTATATTATTTAGTTTTTTTTTTTAATATTACACAGAAGTTCTGTAAAATATTGTAAATTAACAAGAATGTTGGTTACCGCACAATTTTCACCAATGTAAAGTGTAGACACCAGTTTTTAGGCTTTTTTAACGAGAGTTCTGTAATGAACGGAAGCAGTTCTTTCCGTCTCTAGTTTGTCGTCTTCTCCAGCTCGAGTCACGTTAACGGTATAACAACTTGCGACGCAGCTACTCGGAAACCGTCTCGACGACGTTCAGACCCGCCATACTTGCACTCGAATTCCCTCGATCCCACTGTTTTTGTCTTTCGCGGGACTGCGCCGCCCCGACAACAAAACCGAGCCTTAATTGCGCTCTGCGCACAGCCATTGTTACGGCTGTGACTATGGTTTACGCCAGGCACACGGTAATTCCGAATAATCGCGCCTAAAAAGAAGGACCACGCGACGACCGCTTCCGTCTGACTTCAAATACGGCGTAGTTCATTCAAGGTTAACGATCCGCAATATTACATCGTTTCAAATACTTAAATTACTTTTCGGCGCGAGTATACTCGTCAAATTATATTGTTCTTTAAGAAAAAATAATTTGTTCCGCGGCCGGTCTCCGGGGTGGTCCCATTATCGAGACATTTCGGGATATATCATTTTTGTAGCGAACGTTTGCAAAGATTTTATTTTGCACAAAGATCTACAATCATCGCTGTTTCCATACATTCCAAAGGCTTTTAATCTAGCTGCTTATCTCGATACAAGTGGGTTCCGAAATCGCTATCCTCGCGTACGCGCGAGATCATCGTCGCGTTTGAGGACAGCCATATAGGGAAACAGCCCGTTCGGCGAGAGTCACGGCGAGACGGGACGATGAGTTGCGTGCAAGGAGTCTAGGCAAGGGTTAAAGGGCGCTCTCGGGTTCGCGGAGGAGTCGAGCCCTTTCCAGAGGCGTGAGAAGCGCCAAGCATGGAGTCTCTCCTCGGATTCTCTTCGACAATTATCGCCAGTCGGCACGAAGACGGTGAAAGGGGACGACAGGTAACCGTGAAGAAAAAAATCCACGTCCTGGTGATTACGTAACGCGAGTCACGGTGCGCGACAGCTCGTCGGAACGAAAGGGACGCATGTGACGAGCAACGACCGGAACTCTCGGGGACAGTGGCACTGAACTTGAAGAGAAAGACCCGAGAACGACGGGCTCGAAGAGAAAAGACGACGACGAGACGCCGCGCCGGAGGAAGCCTGCGTCGGAGACGCGTCGGCGTGGAAACTAGAAGAGGATCGCGTTCCGTGACTAACGACGGTCTGAATTTTAGCGGCGTCGGGCAACGATCGCGATGATGACGATAATCATCGTTGCTCGCGGTGATGGGGCTGACTGGCCGGACGAAAACGAGTCCCTCGACGTGACGCGATGGAACGGGTGGCTTCGTTGCGTCCGGCATGGAAATGCTGACCACGAGTTGGCTAGCAAGTATTTTGCACCAATCGAGACTTCTCTGTCGTGGTCTCTGTACGGTCGGCAAGTATACCGACACGTTTGCAGATCCTAAGGTCTGGATGTTGGTTTGCGGTTACCTAAGGGCATTAGAATTAGAACGGTATTGAAAAAATTGCTTTATCTTGTCATGCTTGTAAGTAGAAATGGCACGAACCGCTACCTTTGAATCATTCGTGATTCAATCACGTTCATTCTCAATTACGATGATTTTTCACAGTGATTCGTGATTCTTCGTGGTCGCTTCTGATCGGTACAGAACATTCTTTTCACTTTTCACGAATCATGTTGTTCTTAGGTTATATATGTATTATAATATGGTCTTCAAACGATGTTAACCCTTTGCACTCGAGAGGTGACTCTCAGTCGCCACTAGGTTTCCTTTAGGTTTAATTTCTTTGGAACTCGAAGTGCCAATAAAATGATTGACGTTGTGGCAAAGGTGACCCGATTCTCAAATCTCAAATTAGAGATCCCATTTTCGAAGTCGATAGAATCTTAGCATTCGTGGCAACAGAATGCTAGGAAAGCATCTCGAGTTGCTGGTAGATACCAGAAAAGAAGGCCTCGGCTGCAAAGGGTTAATATAATTTTGATACACTTTAAATCTGACTCATTTGTAGTTTCTTGAATTTCCGCTAAGGGGAGACAGCGAGATCCTAACGATAACAATTAACACGAACCGCTTCTGAAACGCTATTTTCCGGATCACGGTCGTGATCGAAGTTTAATCACAACTGCGATCGTGATTGTGTGATTTTTCACGCCATCCCTACTTCACATCGTACAATACGCGGCTAATTCAAACGGTCGACATAATTGTTCATGTACTTGGCGTCGAGACGCTACCGCGTCTCTAAATAACCGCGTCCCACTAGGGTCGAAAGGGTATCGCTAACAGTCGCTCGACGAGACAAACTTCGCTCGTCCAAGAACCGTCCCCAAACGAACGTTTCTCGAAGACGTCGCAGAGGTGCAAAGTCCTTCCTCTTGCAATTAGGGACGGCGCGCGCAGCGTCGCGGCGTCGACCAAGGTTCCCATCACGAGTCGATTGTTTCGTAATCCCTCGAAAATTTATTGGCACGTTTAATCCCGGCGTTGTTCGTGGGTAGGCCGCACGCTGGGCAGACGCTTTCGTGCGGCGAACAAAAGCCGAGGCTCGCTGGCCGACCGAGGCCATTGTTTGCGCGAGTGGACGCGAGAGATCCGCTCGTCACAATGAGAACGAGGCTTGCAACTGAACGCGGATACACGCCCCCTCCGACAATTGGGTCGACGACGTTTCCACTGTCTTCGAGCCGAAGAAAATCCCTCGGCCCTCACAGGTATCCCCGTTTCTCGTTGCCTCGCGTTTGTCGTTTACGTCTTCGTCGACCTCCGTGGATCGATCCGTAGCTGCAGTACGGGCTTAGCGAGCCCGAGGTACCCGAGCTAGAGGGCAGGAGGTTCGGATATGAGTGTCAAGGGGTTAGTCGCAGTCAGAAAAAGGAAACAGGACACTTTCTTGTATGTTTTTTTTAAGGTATTAAATAATAATTTTTATTTGTGAAATTTAAATATACAGGGTGTCCCAAAAGTCGGGGAGGAGCCGGAAATGGGGGGTAGCTGAGACGATTTTGAACAACAATTTCCTTTGCAGAAATGTCGGATGGGGCTTCGTTAAGGAGATATCAAGCGAAAACCCCGACCAATCAGAGCGCGCGTAGACCGTTGGAGCGGCCGCGGTAGCGAAGGCTACGCGCTGGCGGCCGCGCTTGTACGCGAACAAGTGACTCGACGTGCATCGAAGGGCATTGACGCTGCCGTCTAGCGCGTAGCCTTCGCTACCGCGGCCGCTCCAACGGTCTACGCGCGCTCTGATTGGTCGGGGTTTTCGCTTGATATCTCCTTAACGAAGCCCCATCCGACATTTTTGCAAAGGAATTTGTTGTTCAGAATCGTCTCAGCTACCCTCCCTTTCCGACTCCTCCCCGACTTTTGGGACACCCTGTATGACAAAATATATCTTAAAGAACTATAAACAAATTTTTGTTTAAAAGAAAGGTTAAATCATTTCGTCATAACAGGCGATAGTGTGGGTGGCCATTTTGTTTGCGGTGAGCAAGATTTCTCCAAACTGGTATACATGAAAACAAAAATAAAGGTAGATTTGGAGAATGATTATGGCCCGCACGATCCTATAGTTGATCGTATAGTAAATCGTATAGTAAATCGCCAAAGGGTTAAACGAATGTTACAAGAATGCCAAGAACGTAAATAAACAGCATTGTATCGACGCATGGAAACAGTGTAATAGTCGAAGTAACAACCGAGCATTCTTAATGGCACGACGAATTTTTACCTGCTCCGATTGTTTCGACGAATAATCGAGGCGACGAAGGGGTCTCTGCGTGGGGGGAAAAAAGGATTATACGGGACGGCTTTTGTTCGAAGTTTCAATTGAGGATTGGCTCCCCCGTGTTTATTGTGACTCGTGTCTGGTCTTTGTAACGGGATTCGTGAAAAGGTGAAAACACAATTTTCCACGAAGTTAGGGGTAATTACGTTTACGACGAGTCGCAAATTGTTAGGTGGACGCATTAATTTCTGACCCTAAACTTCCGTTCGTTTAGTTCGAATAGGTTCTCTCAAGTCGCCATTATTTTTGGACGATTGCCTGAAAAATTGCAGAAGGAGATCGACACGTTCGAGTTCGAAGTTGTTTTCTCACGAATATCGAATTCAGTCGGGAATTTATTTGTTCACCTAATATCTACTCACTTTTTACGTACTTTTTTCTTTCTATAGCAAAAGTTCGGTTTCTTTTTAGACAGACCGTATACATTCAAATTAAATCTACACCGTCAAATTTTCTTCTTTGAACGTCCCTTTATATGTAAAGAAAAGTTTCAATAACAAAAATTAATTATATCTGGAACTTATATGCATCAGAAAAATACATTAGCTGGATCAGACTCTCCCCCCTTAAGGGGTTCTGGTTGAGAATCTCTGCAGGAATCGATCCACGCACCAATCACGTCGCGTCCAATTGCCCTTGCAAATTGCATCAAAGTGGCTGCGCCTGTCTCGCGAACGCAGCCGAGTCGTTAATTATCGTTTCAGGTAAAGTCCATTTAGAGCTCGCCGTTTCTGCATGATCGTGGACGATTATGCGGCCAGAAACGCGTGATATACTACTGAAACGAGTACGGTTCGCGGCTATACACGTCTTGGGAAACCGTTCGTCCGTCGACTGGCGGCGTCGTTTGCTCGCTCGTGGTCGTGATCGTGGTCGTAATCAAGAGTCAAAGTCAAGGTCGGGATCGAGGCGAGAGAAACACTTATGCAACTCTTGTTGCCTACCGTGCCGCAACGTTTCCAGTGGTAAAAAGGTGGGGATCCGTGTTGCAGCACGGTGACCGACCATGCCGCCAAACAGGTATGAAAGAACTGTTACGTATTCCCAGGAAAACTTAGAGGCGCCCCGCGGAACGGAACGACTGCGTTTCGCGACCACGAAACAATCTTACGCGATCCCGCTGCGCCTCTTACACGACGACGAACAGATTTCTTCCCTCTATTCTTACGTGTTACTGTTGGATTTTAGAATGGTTTTGAATAAACCTTACTTCAACTTTATGTTAAAAGATATTCATTACTATATTTGGTTTCGAATGATTAAATTAAAAGCAATACAATGAAGAAAATAAATAGCTGGTTATTGTTGCTCGCTTAATTCATATAGCTATTCGCGTTTATTTTGTGAGCGACCCTTTACGGGCCACACAAGGAACTTCCCGATTTCCGATTACAGCGCCATCTATCGCAAATAAAAAAAAATGTTTAAAACTAGCGTTTTGAAAAGGTCTTAAGTTTTCTTAAAAAATAAAAACTAAAAACCTACCGGACCGAATTAGAAGAAAATCTAATCAGCTCTAAGTTAGATCGAGACATATCGATATTGCATCATCGATCATTTTGATCTCGCTATTAGTTTTTTAGAAAACATTAACGAAAAATTTGTTTACTTGTAAGTACTCTCTACATTCTCTCATACTGATATCAAACGATATTTGTTAGTCTCTCGGATACCAACCACACTCACATACTACATCCTGTATAGTACTCTGCCCTCACCTACCATACATTAGTTCTAATTACGATCGGCGCCAAAATCAAATTTAGATTGCCTTATTCTAACAGTTACCGTGTCGATGTGCCGCAGGAACCTTATTTCCTTAAAACTTTAAACCTTGTTTCATTTATTTGTAGAATCATTCTATTTCAATTATTTCCTCCCATCTCAACGTCTAGTCTTCCGATCGGTCGTCAATTGCTGGCCGAATGCATAATCGTTACGCGAGCGGTAATCGAGGCGAAATTGTGCTCTGAAATGCGTCGGAGAAAGACGTGGGGGGTTGGTGGTCGAACAAGGAAACTCTTGGAGTGGAGAAAGTAGGTTCTCCTCTCTTTGGACCACTTTTGATGAAACGCTCGTTCGTCTCTCGTAACACGTCCACCGTGGGGCTGTTGATATTGACCCTGTACGATACATCAACGTCCACTTAATTGACCGCGCGAAACGGCCACTTTTTGTCTGCATTTCTGGCGACAACGTCCAGGCGTTCTTACTTTTCTTCTTTACTGAAAACTCAGGAAATGCGGTACAGCTGCAGGCTCAATTATTATGGAAGCTGTAGTTGGTAGATTTTATTTAGAAATATTCAGTCATGTTTAATTAATTTCATGGCACTGTTATTATCAGCTAATCGACGAAGCTGTTTTTCTTTTGGTACGTTGCGGTTCGAGTGACGTAAACGCTAAACGTAAACGTTAAAAGATTCAGAGCGGCATCGATTCGCTATTAAAAAATCATACCGATAGCGATTGTTTTGCAGAGGAACTGCAACGACTGGAAATAACAGGCTCGCCGTATGCAAATGAGTCCGTTCGTGGCCGTAACGCGAAGAAAATACAAACCGATGAACAAATCCTCTCGGGTGGTTGGATTATTAATTCCAGTCAGCTGCGAATCCGACGGAGACGGAACGATATCGTTTTATAACGCCTCTGCACTTTACATAATAGTTCGCCCGCGGTAAGAGGAAATATGAATCAGTTGTTAAAAGAGAAAAAAAAAACACATTAGCTCGGATTGTTTAAAAGAAAAATGTGTATAGATATGGAATAGAGCTTTACGTAAAGGTCTTGGATATCATTTTTTCTTTACTCCTACCGCCACTGGGAATACAGGGAAATTAATTGAAAAATCTTAATCTCTCTATTCTATCGTATCTCGGAGTTTGTTTTATCAACATCGGAACGATGACTCGTTGGAAATTTGAAGCACGGCGAACTATCAGGGGGAGCGAAAAGTAATAAAAATTTTATCAACATTTATTTCTTAAAGAAATCTCGAATCAACAAAATAATTTCCATCATTTTCTAACACTGTCTGCTAGCGTAAAAATTTCGATTCCCTTCTTTAAAAAAGTCCTTCGACTTTTTATCGAAGAACTTTTCCAAGTCGAATAATAACTTCGCCTAATATATAATTTGTGTAAATTAAAACTCGACAGGGGAATCTTGCAATCTATCTTGTAATCTCTGAACGTTTGTTTTTAAGCTAAATTAATATTCAGAACAATCGTAAAAAAATGTGCGAAAAATCGAGCCACGTACTTCGGTTATTTCAAGTAACTACGTAACTTTTACGTTCACGAATTGTATTCCCCAATCAGGTCTCCGCATTGTCGGAGAGACCGCGGGAGATCGAATGCAATAAGCTTTTCCGAGTATTCCTTCGCCGCGAACAAAGGGAACGTATTGTATGGCAGGCTGAAGATACACAAATAGTTGACTTCCTCTTCTGAGTGTCTTAACTTTCGCTACCTGCCCTTTACGTCTCATTTTGAAAGGGCCAGGCAGACTCTGTCACCACAGAGGCTTACCTCGACAGTGCAACCTGCTCTTTTCGGACACCTTCGATAGAAATCACAGCTTTCAATGAGGAAAGAGTGACTCTGAAACGTAGAAACTTTGTTTGTTGTAACCGTAGTTAAAGCAAATGTTCCATTTTGGAAATATTTGACTGTTTCCATACTTTTGGAGCACCCTGTATATATATATACATTATATATACATATACATTATATATACATATGTATGTATATATGTGTATACATGTGTTATGCATATGCATACAAATGTAATAATAGTAATATATGTATATATATTATTTCCGTTTAGTTATTCACCCATAAATTTATATTCTCCCATCTAGATTGCGTTATTGAGTTAAGTTTTCTTAAAAAAACTACTGGACCGAATTAGAACGAAATCTAATCAGCTCTTAGTTAGATTGATACACATCGATCATTTTGATCTCGCTATTAGTTTTGTAGAAAACGTTAACGAAAAATTTGTTTACATACATACATACGCGCGCGCGCGAACAATTTGTTAAAAATAGGGTAAAATTGCTCCAATGACCTTGAAACATGGAGATCTGCTAAAAAATCGATTTTTCATTTTAGATGTAAACACAATAACTTCCCTATAAATCGAGAAGTTAATTATTTCTGTGCCAATCGTTTATTTGCGAAGGAAAACCAAAGTAATCGTCGATCAACCATTGTCGTAGGATAAGCACCGTATCGTTGGCTGCAACGCGAACCCTTCTCGGTATAAAATTCATCCATTCGTTGAACTCACCAGCCTGAATATCATTTTTTAGGAAACTTTCCAAGAAGAAGAATCCCGAAAATGTCGAGAAAGCCATACTCGCGTTCGAATATGTCCAAGTGATTCCCTGGACGAGAGCCCGCAATCAGAAGGGAAAAATCTTGGAGATTCCATCTCTCGTCCCCCGTGAAGAAGGTCGTAAATGTTCCGGGGAGCTCCACTTGGTTTTCCTCCGAATCCTTAGTTTTCCCATACGAAGATCCGTCGAGATTGGAAGGTACCTGCCGAATTCGTGCTACGGTCAAAGGACATAATTCAACGGCGACGCTTTTTGGTCCAAATTCGAACAAGTGCCTCGACTGGAGAGGTTCCAAGAGATCCTGAGAGAAGTTTCGTCCCTCGTCCTCGTCCTGAAAGATCCAAAAGATTCCCGGCGTAGGAACGTTGTATCTCGGTCTTCGAGAACCTCGGGATTTTGCTTCCCGAGTATCTCTGGAACGCGATGATTACCAATCATCCATAGTCAAGATATTATAAATATCTCGGTTAATTGTACAACAAATTTTCTTCTCGAGTACACGCCATCCACGAAGGATACTGTAGGAGTAAAAACGAAAAGTAAGGCAAAGAGAATCGAAACCCACGATCCTCGGATCCATAGTCCACAGCAGAGATTGGGAGAACCCTGGGTTTCGATTAAATTTTAAATTTGTCTCGTTTCTTTCTTTGGAGAATATTCAAAAGAGGAAACGAGACAAACATATCGGCAAACTTCCGATTTATCCGAAGCCAGGGTCTTGCCCATCTCTGGTCCACAGTCCGCAGTAGGTTTTTCCTATACGACCAATTCCAATCGAGTTCTCCTTCTTGGATACGGTAGTACTATGATATTCGTACCGCGATACCATACTACAATATTTGTTTACGAGGCAAAGAAAGTTGTCATAGAAGCCCAACGCGGCAGAAAATGGTAAAGAAGTCGTTAGCGTGAGCGACGTCTGCGATCATAATCGCTAACCTGACGCGGCCGCAGGTAGAGTCCCTCGGGGTGAGAAAAGAACGCTAGTCGAGCGACGGGAAAATTACTCGTCATCTTATATATAATTAGCTGTCGCTTTTCTTAAATCGACTCCGTTTACCTGAATTATTCAACGACGAGTTATTCAGAGGAAAATAAAACAGAGGTCGTTCGAATTTGTTTTATACGGAGTAGTAATCGCTAACTGTAGCACAATTTACAATTGCATTTCGTTTCTTCTTCGGTGTACGACATCGGCACAGTCACCAAGTATAGAAGTATCGATCCAAGTTCGCACCTTCCTATAAATCTGTTATTTTTTTTTTACTCGCGGCAAAAAAATGGGAACAGTTACGCAGAAGAAACTACTGTATTTCAGCAGTGACCAACGATTTGCGTAATGAACGAGTGAACACGTGGTGGACGTCGGTAACCCTTGAATGAACGTAAATAACGAATGCAAATAATTGTTGTGTACGACACACGCAGAACATCTCGCACGAGCTGGATGACGAACGCTGCGCGTTACACGCGTTGTACAGGGTGTCCATTTCGTGCGACTAGGTAATCAAGGACTTTATTAAAATTATGCAAGATACAGAAATCGACTCGTTCGGGAATGTGGGTACGATATTCGTAACGAAGCAATCGTAGTGGTTCTTCAGCTAGGAAACTTTCGAGCACCCCGTAGAGAAACGTAGTTACGTGTCCGCGGTATAACAGCACGGTTGAAACTTCGGCCGCTACGTGTATACCGCTTGACAGCATAACCGACATAGTGGTTAGAGACGGGAAACCTAGCCTTAACCGTGAGCCTGAGCGTCCATCATAAACCAGTACATGGACACGTACGTAAGTACATACGTATGTTTACGGGAGAGCCGTGCGTGCAATCGCGGAGGATCGCACAGGTGGTATAGACACGATTCGAGGAAGTTGAGAATCCCCCCTGCATGTTTCATAGTTCTACGACTGAAATGTTAGCCCAGAGTTATCCCGCGGAAGTGCGACTCGCGGGTCCTGCTCGAGGATGGACCCTTGTTGCGTTCAGGAAGCAAAGGTCACCCGAGGAATGCAACAGGTGTACATCACAGTAGGTGATATGTCGGTGATACATGTAAGTGGTTGGTTGTTTGGTTGGTCTTACGCGGGTTCTCGGCGGGGATTAGGGTCTTTTTGAAAATGAAAAGTGACGCCAAAGAGGAAACTTGGAATATAAAGTTAACCATCGTTGAGGGTACCCTACCAAACAGCGTCAATCATGCTTGCACGCGAGCATACGCGCACCTAAACATACAGAATCTCGTAATCCACGCCTATCGAGGCCTCGAACTCGACAAATACGAAAGCCACGATCGATGTTCTAACTCCGCCAACATTTTGTTCCCCCGTTCTTCGGCGCTGGTGGATCTAAACAACCCGAAAGTAGAGATGGGCAAAACTCTAGGCTTCGAATAAATCTGAAGTTTACCGATATGTTTGACTCGATTCCTTCTTTGGAAAATGTTCAAAAGAGGAAACGAGACAATCGTATGAGCAAATTTCAGATTCAGTAATTCAAAGTCTAGGGGTTTGACCATCTCTGCCCGAAAGATGCATCGCGGAATGACAACCCGCATTTTCCCGCTGAATAAACCGGCTATCGGTAAAGACAATGCGCAACCGGTGTCGGAGGAACAGGGAAAGGGAACGAGCGTAAGAGAGAAGCGACACGGTCAGGATAAGACGCGAGTCTCCGTTTAAAAAAAGAAGAGGAGACGCGAACGCGTTCTAGAGGGAGGAAACCGGCGAACGGAGGTGGGGGAGAGGGAGGGAGGATGCTCGCACGCTTCAGCACACGTACGATGCTCCGTTACGCGCATGCGCATAGGCGAGCGGTTTCCATCCCCACCTCGGTCCCCGCGCGACCAAATAATCAGGATGGGCTGTATATAAGTACTCGGGGCGCGTGGTGGGAGAAGCAGGCCCAGTCGGGCGCGCGCCACGGGTGGGAGTAAGCCTTGGTGGTGGGGAGAGGACTCGGGCCCGGCTTGGCGAGGAACCAACGGAGCCTCAGTCGTTCGCCAGAGGTCGGTCCGTACGTGTGAGTTTACTCGATCCGTGGCACTCCCGTCGATCGTCCAGGATAACTGTAAATCCGCGGGAAAGGAGAGAGGGGGAGGCCTTGGGACTTGGCCGAGAGGACAACCGAGGCCAACACTTCGCGAACACCGTGCATCGTTGTTGACAAGTGACCGAGTACAGTGATCGGCGAAGAAATAATCGCACCCAGAAACGGATTGTTAGAATTGGTCCACGAGGTGGACTTAACCGGTAATGCGAGGACGCGTGACCCCCGCGCAGGGACCATTGACACTCGACACGGACACTTGGGATTCTGTATCTTGCTACTGAAACAGTGATTCCGTTCGTTATCACGCGTTTTAGCACACGTAGCTCGCGGCTACTCGGCGAGATCGGACAGTGAACGACGTCGCGGCAGGTATACGCACGCATCTCGAGGGACGAGTGGTTGTTGGTGCGGTGGATGATTATCAGCCGTGGGAATGGTGGCGTGAAACTATTATAGGGTGTAGTGACACACGTTAGCGCGCGCCAACGTAGGTCAAGATGCCGAAGATCTTCCTGATCAAGAACCGGCTGCATCAGCAGCAGCTCAGGCTGCTGGAAGCACAGCACCTTGGAAAGAGCCCGCCACCCTGCAGCGGCAAGGAGAGTCCACTTGGCAGCTCCGAGCCTCTCAGTCTTATCGTGAATAAGCATCAATGTAAGTCACCATCGACTGCCTTTTATAGGTACTCCTTTACTTAGAACTAGAGAGACGTTGGAAGTAGAGGGACCTTAAGCTTGAGTTTAGCTTTAAACACTTGGAGATCAAAGACGACTAACGGTGAAGGCTTCCCATGTCGACTCAATCAGAAATAGCTCTGTCTCGCGTTCGATGTATTTGACGCCTCGTATCATTCTAGATTTGTTAGTCGAGCTTTGCTACTATATAATTATCTTAAGCGGTTTGTTCAACGATTAACGTCATATATAAGGTAGACACTGATAGGCAAGGCTTATCGACGAATCCAACGACAAGGAACGCTGTTTGTTCTAAAACAGATATCACAGCTACGTTTTTCCGTATAAACTGGAGACTCTAACCAAACGACCTGACCGTTTCATCGTGTCGTTAGGGTTCATAGTTAACGCTTTACTTACCTAGGAGTCTAATGGTAGGATTAATTTCAATGCCGATTTACGACAGTACCCAGTGTTTTCGATCATCAATAATATTAGGGGAACCTGAAAGTAATGTCGTTTCTGGAGATGTCAATATTTGTTTATCATTTATCAGGTTATTGTGTACCAATTGATTTTTTTTATCGATCTCAGTTTGAAAATTTGCACACTAGGTAGCAAAAGGTTGTTGGTAAAGAGTGCGAACACAATTGATTAAAAATAAAAACTTGTTATGAATTTACTTGTTAGAATTTAATGTAAAAGGAACGACATTACTTTCTGGTCCCCCTAATAATTAAGTCGAGCGAAGACGAGGTTCTTACTTAAATACTTAAATAGGTACGAACTCTCGTAGGCGACTTCGTTGCACTTGACCGTCCTAGGGAAAGAGTACGGGCGCGAGATGCTCTCGAGGCCGTATCCGCAGGTGCAGATCCGATGGGCACAGGTGCCGTTGCAATTTAGGCGGCCGCGTGCAAATTTCATTCGTAACATCGTCTGTTTCATATTAACAGCATCTAAGTTCGCGATTGTATAAAGTATCGTCGAATTATATTTACACTCGGGGTAGAAATTCAAGTGTCGTAGACGGGATTAAAGGAGGCTCTACAGTTACGCTACAAGTCAATATAGAATTACTATTGTCGCTTGATTCACGTAGTAGTAGATCTGGCATAGTATTTAGAATATTACAATTGTTCGCAATTTTATATCAAAATAAAAAAAAAATTATGTTAAACATTGATTTTTAGTCGTTATTATATCTATTATTATATTATAGTATCACAGTACTGTTTGTATTGGAACGCGCGTTTTCTAACCTCTCGTACAGCGTGCCAGATCTCTCGACTATGTCAATAGCAGAAGACAAAGCGCATCATCCTGGTATTCTTTAATTTATTATCAATACTACAAGTACCCTCGGAGTATTTCGTAAATCAATATATGTTCTTTAGATATTTTTCTATTATGCATACAATTTTCGATCCAATCTCGGCGGCAATTACTTTGTAGCACGTAATCGAGTGTGTTGAAAACGCATTTTCCCATAAGAGTCCACGTTAAAAAGTGAAAAATCGAAACATTTCTTTCTTAGCTTTTAGATACCTTAGCCTTCCCAAAATTTGTGTGGATGTTTTTGGGATAAAATCTAATCCGTATACAGATTTTTATAATTTTCTTGGCGTTACTTCTGTTCGCACTAGAGCCTCCTTAAAAATCGAACGAATATCGATTACGCAACTTCAGCGCTGACGTCGTAGAGCTTCTCGTTGGGAAACGGTTAATCTGACGCGACCATGGTGGACAACGGTATTGTGCGTAAGCGATTCGGTTATTTACGTCGATATCGTCTCGGAACTGAAAGCTCGTTAACTCGGAGAAAGTATCTACGACCTTCGAATCTTCGAGTCCATCGCTGACACGAAAAACAAATAGACTAGACTCGACTCTGATTCCATAAATGTTTTCAATGTGCATGCGCTTCGACGTGAACGCATCCGTTTTAATTTAATGCGCCATAAAAAAGGACGTACAGCGGCAAGAAACGAAACAGAGGCGAACGAGGCCTCGAAACCCGTGGATTTTCGGGTTACGGAATCGAAAACGATGCTCGGTTTACGTAATTCGGTCGGGCGACGCCGTTAATTGGGTTTTCAGCCGGAGGGCTGGCTATTAGATTCGCCGTAGCGTTCGAGGATAGCTTCGCGCGGTTCTTGTTGCAACGGTATAGTGAGTAGACGGGCCCCGAAGTCGCTGGTCCTAAACTGGTTTAGAAAAATGGACTGAAACCGGTTCCTCTTCTTTCGTTGGCCCCTTCCTTCTTTTTACTCGTCTCCGTCGATTCGAGGATACGATGTCGATGGCCCCGCGGTCGATTATCGCGCCGCAGGTGCAAATTTACTTCCCTGTGGACGTTATTGGCTCATTAACCGGCGCGTGTGTCAATTAAGCCCCCGAAAAAAAAAGCGTAATTGCGTTCGATCGAAGGATGGAATAAAGGCGTGCGGCTTCAAAGAGCCCTAAATGATACGCGTAAGTTCCTTGCGAGTACTCGAGATTGTGGATAATCGGATGATAAGCGATAATTTAATGCTGTTATCCGGTTAAAAGAAACGCGTTTTTATTGATTTTAACGAGCGAAGTGTCTCCAACCGTCGAGGAAAAAGTTCAAGCCTCGTTTTCCATTGCCGGTTAAACTCGAAGAAACCATTGAATATTAATACGCGTTGAGTCGATGCACTTTGCAGATTTATCGCGTCTACCCGTTAGATGAGATTCAACGATTTATCGTAACGACTATCTGTCGACGCGTCTCCGAAGCTATAAAAGCGTTGGTTACTTACCCAGAATGTACGCGAAGCTTCTTATATCTATGTCGATTGTAAAGACGTCTTCGTACACACGTTGGAGATTTTATTTATTTTACTGTACGTTCGACCAGATTCTCGATCGAATACACGCGCCGTGTCTCCGTTCGTCGTCGCTTATAGTAGTACACAAAATTTAATCCATTTCTGCTGTACAACGCGGAGACGTCGATGCTTGGCGACGAGTGGAGACTTCAATGTCTGCATAGCACGGACGTCGTGGCTCTCTTCGCGCATATGACGAGGCTTATGCATTTGTGCGTAACAGAGAA
Source organism: Hylaeus volcanicus (assembly GCF_026283585.1). NCBI lineage: Eukaryota > Metazoa > Arthropoda > Insecta > Hymenoptera > Colletidae > Hylaeus > Hylaeus volcanicus. Next base: position 5,761,721 of record NC_071977.1, read on the forward strand.
TACGTGGACTTAAATGTCTCGTGAATTAATTTTTATAGAAAATATTATATCGTAACATAGGCACATTAGGTGTAGACATTTCTGTGCCTTTCAGAGGTAGACTCGCTAATTTATTTATAAAGGAAAAACACGCAACTGTGTTTGTCTTCCCCCGCTGTTAATTCTTCACGCATTCTAAGAGGAGATATACAGAGAGTGTAGAATGTATTCGTACATCGATCAATTTCCCAAAAAGTCTTGTGTGAAATTGTAGTTTATTAATTTTTTTTTTTATATTTAATGGCGATTTGAGATTTCTGTAATAAATAGATTTCGATTGAATTTTGATTACTTTTCGGTCCCCCTAGTATATACAAGCACGTTGAATTTCTACCATAGACATATGAAAATATAGACCGAGCCTTTGTACGAGGGACAACTGAAAATCCGACTTGGACTATTTTCGTAATCGCTCGGGTATGTTCGGCTTTTCGTAATTGCATATTACAATCAGTGATTTTCAATCTGTTTTATTCTTTAAAAATTCAAACTAATATTAACCATTCTGTAACACTATTTTGGTTATTTAATATATTCTTGTATGTGCGTAATAATAACAAGAATATATAATTAATAACCAAAATAGTGTTACAGAATGGTTAATATTAGTTTGAATTTTTAGAAAAAACAGATCGAGGATCACTGATTATCAGTTACCCCTCGTATAAAGGCTCGGTCCAGATCTTCATATGTCTATGATTTCCACACCTAACACTCGGAAGAATTTGCCTAACGTACATAAATCTGTTGCGCCTATCGATAGTAGAATATATCGAATGAATGGTGGCGACAGTCTCATTCAACGTAATTGAAATATTTCAGCGAGTATTGTCCGGCACGGTTTAATTCGATCACGTACGCGTTACGCGACATTACGCAACGCGGCCGTTACAATAAGAATCCTCAAGTTTCGCACGGTTCTCGCGCGAATTGCGCAACGCTAGGGGGAACACGCGCGAGTCGGTGATCGTCGATGTCTCTCCGTGATTGCACGACGGCCAAGGCGAGCTCGCACCGGTATTAGAATTTCTACAGGTCGAGGAGAGATGGAGAGGGAGAGATTAGAAGGACGAGGCCGGTTCTGAGTCGTAAAATAGAAATGCGACCGAGAGGAACGGGTCTCAGCATTCCTCGAATCGGAAACATCTCTGCGTGGACGAGAATTCGTCATCCAACCGGGAAACGATAATAACCATTATGTAAATAATCGTTTTGCATATAATACGCGCGATCGAACGTTTCCATATCGAGGCGAATACCTGCTTATTGAAACAGCAAATTAGACAAATATTTTCGAGAAGCACGAACTCAGACAGACTACTGGTACCCTTAACGAAAGAATATCGAAGAGAGGTATCCAAGCAAACACGAAGCAATTTAAACCATGGGAAATAAGTACCAAATGCTAGATTATGCAGTTTCCAATCGTCTCGAAACAAAATTTTTACCAAAAGAAGAAGAAGTTAAGGATCGATGGAAAACAATGTAAATGTGGTATGGCAATGTGACGTAAAACTACGTATGTCTAAAATTGGTGATTTGTAACAAGCGAGACTGGAACGGGTACAGTAATCGATACATTAGGTTGTCCCAAAAGTTTCTTTCGTGACTTGCACACAGTTATTTTGTGCAGCAATGTTTATATAAATAGAAAACCTAATTTCTTAGATGTTGTAACAGTTGTAACAGTAATGGAGCAAAATGAATCGTACGCAATTCAATAATGTAACGTTAGACAGAAAATATTGTGTATGTATCACCTATTAATGAAATGGAAGAAACTTTTGGGACAACCTAATAAAACAGATTAGGCCGATCGCACACGGCGCAACCGATCAGTTTCAAACCACTCTGAAACTAGTTGCATGCGACCGTGGATCCAATTCTTCAGTAGGTAAAACAAAACAGCGCAAACGGTTCGCGACACTAATTTCAAATCGGTTGCGCCGTGTACGATCGGCCTGAGAGATTTTCACGAGTATTGTCGACCAACGTATCGATGAATTATTTGTAGAAAGCGCGAAGATTCGTTCCCTTTTGCCTCAATTCGAGCCGCGTCTCCCAACTCTTGAATGAGAAAACAGAGCTTGGATCGCGGTACGTGTCCCCGTCGGTCGTTTTATGCAGTTGCGTTGCGATGCACGCGCATTCTACTTATTGTCAGCCGTGAGCCGCGCCAAAAGAGGATCGGACCGTCACCGTGTGAGCGGAATGCGTTAATTTCGACGCGACAGAAGACAGACGAGACAGGCATCGATAAGAACGCAGGGCGAAGAGGAAACGAACGTTGTATACGCTTGACACGGAAACGACCATTTAACTATACAGGGGATTCTAGGAACTTGGCGCCACAGCACGTACAGATTCCTCTCGATCGACGGATACTCGTTACAAAGTATTTTTTCCAAAGGGGAAGGGATTGTTCTAAGACTGCGTTTTTTAAGAGAGAGAATGAAAACGGCTAGCTTGCGTAAAAGGAATTATTTATTGGTTGATTTTACAATAGTTGGAAATACGATATACAGTGGGTGTAGAAAGTATTCGTACATCGATCAATTTCCAAAGAAACAAGAAATAATTTTTGAAAGAGTTTCGAAACACGCAAGTTTAAATCGACCAGAGGTAGCTTCAGCGTCGATAGTTTTGGAACGATAAAAGCCTTCCAACTCGCAACAGTCCGAGACTTCAAGCCTGTTTACAGCTTATCGAACGAGTCATTAGTTTAAGAAAGGTAAACACAATAGACACTGGTCTCGGTACTGCGTAGTTGTGGCACTCGGTAACAGTAACTCAAGAGCGTACTCTTAGCGATTTCCATATTAATATCGAAGCGACGAAGAGCATTTTTTCCTTATCGTAGCGCCACAAATACAGAGCGTACTTTATTGCTTCTCTGTTAATTCTAAAATGTCAGAGTATCATCCTACGTTTAAATTCAGAAAAAAGAACCTTTCCGCTCGAGATGTTCGAGGCTCAGGGTTAGAACAAAAAAAAAATGTGTCACTTTCCAAACGTCGCGCCCACAGCTAGACGAACGCACGACAACGCTCGCCTGTCGTTGACACGCAGGTAATCGCGCACCTGTGCCAAAGGCTAGTACACCAGGATGTGCAGTCATTGCGACGAATTACAATGCACCGCTCGCTGTGCTCATCGTGCGTGCAGTTCGACGCGAGCCCGTGTGTATGATTGCGCGCGCGTGGGTCTGTCTGTGTGTGCAGGCATGTGGGCTCGGAGGTACGGGTCTTTTCTAGCGGCTGGGATGACAACCTGCAGACATTTTCGCGAAAAACGCCTGATGTCTGCGAATATATCGGGTGTTTCGCGGCTGGGAGAATTTACTGCTTGTATTACATAAATATAAAACATTTGTACGAATATGACTATAGAATTATGGGAATTAAATAGGATTCTTCGTCAGGGGAGGGTTTTTAGCTATGAATATACGAGATGTTTCGTGACTGGGAGAATTTATTGCTTATATTTTATAAAAGAAGCATCTACATGAATATATCGGGTCTACCGGAAAGTTCTGTCCATTTCTAGAATGAAACAAAATAATAAATTGGTTACGCTTTGAATAATATGATCTTCATCATTATTTATGACATCTTGTCAGCGTGATCGCAATTTGTATCTCGTTTTTAATGAATATACGCATACTTGTTGAAACTTGTTGTAACCGGATCGCACAGAATTTTCCGGTGGACCTAATAATTACAGAACTATGAGAACTGTATAGGATTCTTCGCGAGGAGAGCAAATAAATAGCCTAACTAAAGAATTCAACTTTCCAATTTGCGAAATTGTAAATAATCGTGTCAGAGTACATCCAGAAGAGAATTGGTTATTTTTAAATTACCAAAAAAAAGCAATTATTCCATCGCGTAAGAGAATTATAGATACATGGCCGCGACCGGATAGCAGTGGTTAGAGCGGCAACGGAGATACATCCAGTCGAGCAATCGTTTTCTGCACTTGGCCCCCTTGCTTCGAAAGAATTTCGGTCACGGCCCTCTTGCGCCATTAGCCTCCACCGCGGTAGTCGCTAATGCGGTTGTTTCTGTGCGGGGAGCGTGACTGGACGTGTGTGAGCGCGTCTGTGAACAGGTGAGTCGCCAGACGACGTAGGGACTGGCTTCTACCTGCTTACGGCGCTTTCGACGTCGAGCCGAACCTGTTCTTTCCGAGAGGTCCAGCGTGTCGCTACGAACACGAACGATGTACCCATCCTGGCTTTCACCCCCCACCCCCCACCCCTCGACGCTAAACGTCTGTCCTCTTGAAACTATTACCGTGTCGTTTGTGCTCTGCGAAAATTGTGACGCAGTCAAGGGTTAGGAGAACTCCGCTAGAACTCCAATTAATCGTTACGTGTTACATCGCTGGTTCCTAACGTGTCGGACGTTCGAAAAATACACGATACGAAAAATCTTAAGTTGTACTTTTTTTTTATATATATATATAAAATGCCAGCCGTCTGTTTCTCTTTCTGCCAGCTACTCCAATTTTATTATCAAAAGTAGAATTTTCTAGACGTAACCATGCGTCTCAATGACGCAAGTGATTTCGATTCGCGATTCAGCGATAAGCGTCGCATGCTCGACGTTCTCGCCTAGAAGAAAAGAGGGAAATTATTCGCCTCGCCGCTGAATCCTTAATCGATCGTCGTACCATCGGCATCGTCTCGAGGTAGCCACCGGTTTTTCCTGCGCGTTTTCCCGTAAAACGTGCCGTGGACGGCTACGCTTCCAACCGACGAATGTCAAGGCTCCCAGGCGCATAGATCTTGAAAACACGTTTCCCGCGCGGCGCGATTGCACGCGTCTCGTTAATGCAAATGACGATGGAAAAAGCTGGAGAACGCGTTTGAACGCTTCGCATCTCGTTTGCGATAGGTGTGCTCGAGCCGCGATTTTTTTTTGCGCCGACCAAACGGAAATTGCGGACATCGAACAACGCGAGGATTTAGAGGTTGCGGTTTGAGTTCGAATCCCAACGAATTCCAATGTTAGCAAGCTCAAAGGTTTACAAATTCAAGCCCTACCAAGTTCAACGCTAGTAAATTCAAATTCTACCAAATTCGAACGCGAGTAAATTCAAACGCTACCAAATTCGAACGCTACCAAGCTCAAACGCTATCAAATTCAAACGCTTCCAAGCTCAAACGCTACCAAGCTCAAACGCTTTGAAATTCAAACGCTTCCAAGCTCAAACGCTACCAAATTCAAACACCACCAAGCTCAAACGCTACCAAATTCAAACTCCACCAAATTCAAAGGCTCCCAAGTCTCCTATCTTAAGTCTACCTAAATCTTTCCAGCTGAGTACAGTATAGAGATCCCCAAGCATGTGCAAAGTCCCGAAAGAAGCGTCCACGCGTGAACATGTGTGCATGTGGGTGCGTAGCATTTGCGTAGCGGTACCGTGCGTGGGTTGGAGCATCGCGAACCAGCAAGGTGACACCGTATACGCAGCCAGGTTACCTTACGTAACGGAGTCGCGCACAATGTCCCTCTCTCTCCTCCAACAGTCACCCGTTTGATTCATCTTCTTTCATTCTTCGCTCCTTCTAGCGCGCGTCTCTCGCCCGGGAACACCTTTCTAGCGCCACGGAACGGAAGATCAAGGTACCCAGCCGATCTTTCCGCAACTGACCTTGCCATTCGGTGAAAAGTAGCCGAGAAAGCACCCACTGACATCGCGGAGAGGAAGAATGATCGATTTCGGAGAGAATTGCACCATTAGGTATACGATATCGGAAGGAAAGATACGCGATGGACTTGAGATTGTTAGAACAACGCTTGATGTTAGTTAAGGATCGATTCGTATTTAATCGAAGAACAATCCAGTGAAGTTTTGTTAAAATCCTAATTGATTAATTCGGGAGAAAGATTGGCTGTCTGAAACGTTAGCAAATAGCGAAGCTTCGTCTACGCGAGAAGTCTCAACTTTATCTTTGATGACAAAAGAGTTTGCAGCATCGTGTACGGCCCGTTGGGACTCACGAACAACCGACTCTGACACGAGGAAAAAGTACCAGAAGCTATACATATTATATCGGATCCCCATTTGAATTGTATGAGCTTCTCAAACCTTTTACGCGTTCCTCGTGTTCGGCTGCTTCTCGACTGGTGGCTTTAGAAACGTAACAGGAGTAATGAATGAATGCTTGATAGGAACGAATACCACTTAACTCTAGGATCGAAATATTCAAAGAATTCTACTCTTTCGAGGTGGAATTCTCTTCTTTTAAAACGGAATTCCGTTTTTTTTTTTTAAAGAGAGATTCAACGCTCGGTATCTTCTGCTTAATGTCGGAATAAATGCGACCAGTAGATCCCCGTCTACTAAGAATCCAGGCAAAAAGCGATCTCATTTTTCAACGACCGCTGTAAAATTACCTCTGTTACTTCGTGCTGTTACACGTTTTATTAGTCAAACATACACTTTCTTTTTTTTTTTTGAGTATGTAAATAATACTTGGACGCTAGAATTCATTTTTGCCAGTTTGTCGAACACGCTCTAGTCCCAATTGCGACAATTTCGGGTTATGGAATGAAACTCGTGCAAGTTTTAAGCTGAGAAAATTATCTGTGAAATCAATTATAATTAGATTATCGTTGATACAGGCTCGCGCGATGTGCGGTGTGCTAGACGATAACGTAGATCTTGTTATTCGCGGTGCGCATTCTTCTGGGCTGTCACGCCTTATTAGTCGCACATGTGGCTCGCGTTCTACCGTATCAGGTATAACTTAGCAGTCTAATTTGCATTTCACGCTACGACACACGGTCTATCCGACAGGCGTGCCTCGTTCGACTCACAAATAGAGAATGGTCGGTTCGACGCTGGACGAAACGTCTTCTAGCTTCTCTAAGATCGACCACGATACGTTAGAGATAGACTAATAAAAAGAATAACGGCGGAGTAATCGCAGTAGAAATTTTCAAGAGTACTGCAGTCAACGTGTCAACCAAGCATACTTTGTTTCCTTGATCCTCGAGAAAATGATCGCTGATCGATCGAGAAGGACACGCAATGAAACGAAAGAAATTATCACCTCGTACACCTGCAAGAGACCTGTCCGAAGCGATATTTCATTCCCAGACGACTTGTTTCGTGTTTCACGCGACCCTCGTTCCGCACGCCCCTTTTATATTATGAAAGATAATGAAGCGGTTGCGGCAGGTTGCAGCGGACGAACCTGTCGCTGCATCCTTTCGCAGGAACAATCCTGACGGAAGGTTGCCAGGATCGCCGCGATTAACAGGCCTCGTCGTCGTCCTCGCAATTACGAAACGATTACGTTGAAATGGTTTCTTGGAATGAGTTCAACGATTGTTGGATTTACAAGTGATTCGGAAAATTGAATTCCCAGAAGACTGCTTCTCTTCGTAAACGGATTGACGTTTGTTTTTTTTTTTTTATATCCAATCGCGTAATAAGGATTACAGAATGTTTGAGACGTTGAATGCCATGGTATATGGGTGACAAGGATTTTCACTGAGGAATAAATAAATTTGTTCTGAAAGTGAAGATGTAAGCGTTGAGGACTGAAGCATTGAAGATTGAGGCGTTGAAGATTAAAGCACTGAGTACCAAAACATTGAAAATTAAGGCGTTGAGGTCTAAAGCGTTAGAAACTAAAGCGTTGAGGTCTAAAGCGTTCAAGATTTAAGCACCGAGTACCACAACATTGAAAATTAAGGCGTTGAGGTCTAAAGCGTTAAAAACTAAAGCGTTGAGGTGGAAAGCGTTGAAGATTTAAGCACCGAGTACTGGAACATTGAAAATTAAGACGTTGAGGTCTAAAGCGTTGAAAACTAAAGCGTTGAGGTGTAAAGCGTTGAAGATTTAAGCACCGAGTACTAAAGCATTGAAAATTAAGACTTTGAGGTCTAAAGTGATGAAAACTGATGGGTTGAATACTGAAGCGTTGAAGACTGTAACGTTGAAAACTGAGGCGTTGAGGACCAAAGCGTTGAAGACTGAGGAAAAAGAATCAAAAATAGAAGAAAATTAAAGAAATTTAAAACAAAGAAAATTAATTTAGATAAGATTAGTAAATTCTGAAGAGGTCGCAAAAATAAGTACTACCACAGATCATGTTATTTTCAGTTGTATAGAAACACAGTTTTAGCCTCGTAGGAATTTTCACGATTATTAGTGTGGCAGTCAACGTGTTAATAACTATATCGCGAGATCCACCATCTTCTGGATGCGTTGAGATCGAAGGGGGACCGAGAGCTGTACTTGTCGGTTCACACGCACACTCTGTCGACTCCCAAAGCTTCACGGACGTTCCTCGAATTCATTCACTCCGAAAACCTGTCTTCCATCCCGAGGAGTCCACCGATCTCTATCCTAAGCGCTTAGCGTGGCACACTCGTGCCACCGAAGGTTCATTCACCTGCATACGGTATCGTTGAAGTCTCCACGCGTCATATTAACCCCTTACAACCATTTTCGAAACACGCCTAGCTTTGAGAATTCCTATGCGTGTCCGATGAATGAGTAAAATAAATATTTCATGGATTGCTGTTACTGGATCCTTATCTTTACAGGATGAATTGAGATCGACTCATCGATCCCAAACAGAGACGAGGCACAGGTTCCAAGGCTGGAAAAGACGTTGGCCTTAGGTTGGGTTCAGTGGCTGGGTGTCTGCTCGATGTAACGAAACGCCTCAGCTTAGGTCGACCTACTTCCAACCTCGACCACTCCCTCGAGTCCTTTTTATCCAAAGTTTTTCCTTTCTTTTAGGCTTCGCGCGTTACTGTTTATCGCTTATCCCCTTATCGCGCGACCGGTCTAAACAATGAACTAGGATCTCCCGGCTCGCGTTGTTCGTCGCGTTGCTCGAGAACATTTTTGTCGAGCAACCGAACCCCGTCGCACCTGTGCATCGATAGGATTGTTCGAGACCTTTCTCCGGACACGACGAACCGTTTGATTCGCTTTATCGGTCACGAATCTTATTTCTTCGAAGAAGAGACGAGAAAAGAGACGAGATGGCTAGATGGGCCCCTCCGATGCTCCCGTCTTCGTGTATTCTGAACATCTCGGTATTTAGTGTTTACTAGAAAATGTTTCACGTATTTCACGATGAATTTTATCTGAAATTAATGTCACGTGAAGTATCATTTGAAACGCTCGGGCTGCTACTATTTAGAATAACGCTATTTTTTTTTTTATTATATCAGCATCTGTGTCTATCGATTTTTCTCTAAATTAAACGACAGATTGAATATTCCATTATTCGATATATCAATCTAATTTTACACGTGTATATACTTACAATGAAAAAATTAATTCGAAAGCATCGAAACGAATGCTGACTGTTTCTGTCGATATCTCTCGAGAAGTTAAAAATTATTTCCCCCGAAAATGTTCTCCAAAAGTGATCGCAGATTGGAATCTACAAACACGAATGTACATCCAATCCATCAACGATCTTAAAAAGAAAGAATAGATCTACCGTGCGAGCCGTTTAAATTTCAGGAAAGAGTAGCGCGATCGTCGATTCTCCGGCCCGTTACTTTTGAACGTTCCAGCCCCGTTGGGGCGGACGAGCGTTGTGGTTCGCCTTGGGCCATATCTTTGCAGCGATCCAGTTCGCGGGGCCTCGTTTCGAGTGGAACCGTCTACACGACGCTCGGCGTCGTCGAACAGCCAAAGGCTTATTACTGCAATTTCTTTGTCTTTCCCCCCTCGACGGCGAAAGGAACGCGCGCGGAATCGAGATTTATGGGACGTGTCTCGCTGCACTTGGCCGTGAGCGCAATCCTTCTGCGGAGATTTCAATTTTTCTACAGCCAAATCCAATTCTGTTCTTTATTGGGTTTTTGTGGTAGTCTTAATGGTAGCTTCGAATATTCTGGGTTGCAATGTCAGGTAGCATTCGGGTTCAAACCCTATCAAGCACTATTGGGAGACGGAAAGAAGATTAGTGGAAGGAACTCGAGTAGAATTACTCAATGTCTTTAATGATTTATACATAAAATGTTCAGTTCTCAACGCTTCAGTCCTCTACGCTTTACACATCAACGCGTCAGTCTGCAACGCTTTAACCCTCACTGCTTTAGTCTTCAACGCTTTAACCCTCACTGCTTTAGTCTTCAACGCTTTAACCCTCACTGCTTTAGTCTTCCACGCTTCAGTCCTCAACGCTTTAGACATCAACGCCTCAGTCTTCAACGCTTTAGACCTCAACGCTTTACATATCAACACCTCGGTCTTCAACACTTTAATCTTCAACGCCTTAATATTCAACGCTTTAACCCTCGATGCTTTAATCCTCGATGCATCAATCTTCAACGCCTCAATCCTCAACGCTTTAACCTTCAATGCTTTAGTCCTTAACGCCTTAATCTTCAACGCTTCAATCCTCAACGGCTCAGTCTTTAACGCTTTAATCCTGAACGCCTTAATATTCAACGCTTTAATCCTCAACGCCGCAATCTTCAACGCCGCAATCTTCAACGCCACAGTCTTGTCTCTAGAGTCTTCCGAACCTAGTGATCCGATAACGCGATTCGTGGCGACCCATGCCGACTAAATTGCTCGAAAACCCGCAACACGGAGACTTGAATGCCAGTCGCTGAGTCTCGACGGGGAGCCCGTTCCTCCCGCAGGACTCGAAGTACCGGTTCTTACTTCTTTTTCTCGCTCTGCCGCGGCCTCCCTCTCTTCTTCTTCTTCTCTGTCCCGTCAGAGGGTCAGGATGTGGGGGGGAGACAGAGATTGAAGACATTTATTACACTGGGACTGGGTTCTCTAACAGCATTCAACGAAAATACAAAGTGTAGAAAGATCGTCGTAAATGTAACGTTTATAGGGAAGATAGGTGAACGATTACGAAGTAGTTACAACTGTTATGCTCGTCTCATGAACTCTATTTATAATTATTACACGTGAGAGTACCTTTTTAGTATGTAGATACACGTTTCACGAGTGTCTATGTATAAAAGCTATATATTACGATTGTTACTCATCTTATGAATATGTATTAATAATTATCACATACGAAGGAATTTCTTTCAGATGATTTACGCGATTACTGTTCGGCGAGAAGGCCGTGTGTATATTTATTTTTTATTCTTTCGCATTTATATGCATAATGAAAACAGAACTTTCTTATGCGTACAAAATGAAAGATAGGAAGACCAGAGGTCTGCGGTAAGGGAAAAAGCAAAGAAGAGGAAGGGGGAGGGGGGGACAGACGAAGAGATCGGTAAACTGGTCACGAAGCTCGCGCTGGTATTTATAGCGCGGCCCCGGACCTGTTCGGGGGATTCGGTCGGAGGATCTCACGTACCGGTCGATTCTTTCTGCCCGAAGGTTGCTCAACCGCGAACGGAACCGCCATTTTGGTTCCTCTCGTCGTTACCTTCGGTCGCGCCGTGTGACGCAACTGCTTGCGTAAAGAACCGTCATTAGAAGCGTTCTCTAAACTGGTTCCACGCCGCCATGGTTCCAAATCTAATCGCGGGAACGTTTTTCGATTCAGGGACGAGACTTTCGCGAACTGTTAGACGCTTTAGTTATCGATGCTTTAGTTCTCGACGCCTCAATCCTCAGCGCTTTAGCCCTCAACACTTTAATTCTCAACGCCTCAGTCCTTAATGCCTCGATCTTCAACATTTTGCCTAAACCAACCCACACGCTCGAAAAGTCTAAACGATGTCTCGCATTCTTATCGCACTTACTACCTCAGCACACTCGCGCACACGAGCGGGCGCACGTGGTCACAAAAAACAACGTGTCCTCGCAGCCGGTTTCCTGGTTTCCGCTCGAGCGGCTTCGTCGGCCGGCACGGTGTCCTCGTGCTCCATTCGCGAAACTCGCAACCGATGTCAAAGTCAAGAGAACGCGACTTGGAGCGCAGACTAGCAACTGGAAGCCCCGATAATAGAAGGAAAGTGTCCACAACCGTGACCACCTCAGACTCCAGATTTCTATCGAGTTACTCTGGAAGTTACACCGCAACCACGAAATAGATTTTCACTAGCGTTGAAGATTGAGGCGTTGAGGATTAAAGCACTGATTACTAAAGCATTGAAAATTAAAGCGTTGAGGTCTAAAGCGTTGAAAACTAAAACGTTGAAGTCTAAGGCGTTGAAGACTAAAGCATTGAGGATTGAGGCGTTGAAGACTAAAGCATTGAGGATTGAGACGTTGAGAACTAAAGCATTAAAAATTAAAGCGTTGAGGTCTAAAGCGTTGAAAACTAAAACGTTAATGTCTATGGCGTTGAGAACTAAAGCGTTGAAGATTGAGTCGTTGAGAACTAAAGCATTGATTTTCGAGGCGTTGAAGATTGATGCGTTGAGAACTAAAGCATTAAAAATTAAAGCGTTGAGGTCTAAAGCCTTGAAAATTGACGCGTTAAGTTTTAAAAAAGAATAAGAACCACCGCTCCAGCCGATCGGAGATTCATCGAGTCTCCGTGGACCTGTGGGACACGTTGAAATTGGCAAATTGGATTCGAACACGGCGGTGAGGAAATCTCAACGCTGGACGGGTCTGGAATACGTAACTCACAAACGGTTATAATATGGGCTCCGTGGCGCGACTCGTAGCTGAATTTACGAGCAACCTTGAGGGGGTTCGGTGGGTACCGTATGCCACGCTCTTTCCGCGCGTCCTTCGCGCGTCGCCTCGTAATTCGTCCTCGCGACGTCGTCTCGCTAGCGTATCTCGCCATTAAAACTCGCTCGAAAAACCGCTGTTCCCTCAGGTGGTGAAGGGCACGCGATACTTTTTCCCTGAAACCTTCCCAATTATTCCAAACAATCACGGAATAAAATAACGTGTCTTAATAAAATAATTGAATGAATATTTTAAAATAATTACGAAATAAAGTAACATGTTATTCGAGATAATATTTCAAGAAATGTTATTTCATAGGTGTGTAGGTATGCGCCGTGCACAAAGAAAGTGCGCGTAAAAAAGATCTCTATACAAATCGATAGATTTAGGAGTGTAGATATATAATGTATTAAATGAAAATTTGGAATTTCGGTATCGATAATTTCTATAATTAGAAAATCCCGTTTGCTCCACAGATCGCGAGAAAACAGAGGACGATCGCGCGACAACGCCCGAATCGTTGCGCAGCACGAGTCCAGCCTCTTCTCCGCCTCCCCAATGGCAATCGTCGACACCCGCCAGCGCACCCCCGCGGCGGTTCATCTCGAGCATCCTCGGCGGGGATGTCCCATACGGTAGCAGAGGTCACGTCCTGACCAGGGCGGAACGCAAGGAATACAGCAGCCCTCCTATCGCGCCCTCTTCGAGCGATGCCTCCCAGTTTCTAACGAAATCGGAGAAACTGGTGCTACCCAGACCGACCACCCCTCCAAAGACGCCACGAGTCGAGCCGCCGACCAGGGTCTCGGTCATTCAGAGGGTCCCCTCGCAGAGCCAGTCAGCCTCCAGGAGGGAGGACAAGGTGGAGGTCACGCCGCAAACGCAGGAACCGGAACAGGTATATATACACTTCAGTATACAGTACTCTTCAGGGTGACTCCACCCAGAGGAAGATTAGTGAGACGTCACAAGGGCAAGACAGAATCCTCTAGTAGCCTCCCCTATTCAGTCGTTTATTTCACGCGTTGACACCAGGTTCATTTCGCATCATCTCACTTTGTCTCGACGCGTGTACTTCTCATCTTCGTTATTTAAATACGACTATTCTGGTCAGTAAGGCCGATCGCACAACGGGCGCGACCGATTAGTTTCAAACCACTCTGAAACTAGTCGCATGCGACCGTGGATCTAGGTAAAACAAAGATAGTGGAGTAGGTAAAACAAAGAGCGCAAACGGTTTGCAACACTAATTTCGAATCGGTTGCGTCGTGTGCGATCGGCCTTATATACTACAACGAAAGATCTGCTCCCATTTATCCCACTGTTGGCAGTCCTTCCCGAATTCCTTCCACTAATCTTCTCCTCACCTCCTAGCAGTACATCTCCTCGCTATTCCTCCCGTGTCAATATTCCTTCCTCTCTAGCACGCCGCGATCCTTGAACCGATTAAACGAGAGCCCAGACGAGTCGTAAATCTTTTCTAGACTCAAAACAGCGCCATAAACATAGATCACAATTCCCCTCTGAAACGTTTCTCGAATTCCCCAGCGACAGTAATGACATGCGGCTGTCGGGTTTTTATCCTTCAGCCGACTTTTCCATCGCGTTAGCCCCTCGAGGCGAGCGGTCTTTCATGAATATGGATCCGCGCGGCGTTAATTTATAATAACGGTCCCGGACAGGCTCACGCGGTACCGCGTTCTGACATTGTCTGTTATCTGTGCAGGACCAGCCAATCGATTACGCAGTGCCGAAGAGAAAGGAGGAGGACGAGGAGCGAGGCCGCGAGGGAGCAAAAGTCTCGCGCACGATAGGCAACTCCATCGCCAGGCCGTTGCTGGCCATGAGACTCTCAGGTCCTCAGGTCGTGCACGCGGCCGCGGGCCACGGGAGGTCCTCGAGTTCCGGCGGAAACGGTGGCACGGGTTCTGGCGGCGGATCCAACAGCTCCGCTGGTTCGTCGTCCTCGAATTCTGGCGGAAGTGGTGGTTACTGCAGCGGAGGAGGCGCGGTGACAGGAGGAAGCGGAGGCGGCGGCGCCGTGGGGGGTGGCGCCGGCGGCGGAGGTATGAATCCTGGAGGGAACGGTGGCCGTGGAAACTACGGGCCCAGTTCGCCCCCCACAGGATCCCTGCCGCCCTTCTACGAGTCCCTCAAGGGCGGGAACAACCTCGCCAACTTCGCCAATCAGTACAACAGCACCCAAGGTAGGACTGATGACTTTGTAACGACGTCTCCTTTCCTTTGTCGCCTCTGCAGTTGCGAAAGCAATTGGGAAGGACTTTTCATTTTGTTTGCGAAGAGTTGGAATCGCTTGGAAATTGTATCGACCCTTTCGATGCGATTCTTTTCTATTTTTATTCTATCCTATTCTATACTTCGTGTAACTAATACCCACGTAATATATCTTCGATCAACCTTCTTAATTCCTCCCATACCGTGACCATAAACGTAACTGAATTTATACTAACCGTTTCAGGAAATGGCTATCTAACGCCGTCACCGACGGTGGGCATGGAATGCGACACAGGCCAGCAGGATGTAAATTCCCAGCACTCGCAGTACAACGCCCAGGAGGGCAAGCAGTACTCCCTTCTTCAGAACGTCTGCGCGTCCTACGGACTGACCCTGAAGGAGGAGGAGGACCTGTGTCCTTACAAGATCCAACCTAACGATCTATTGTCTGGTCAATACGGTGCCTACGACATGACGGACACAGGAATGATGGTGGACATGGTCACAGGGGCGGTGGTGGACCCGCTTCAGTTTACTGCTACCCTGACCTTCAGCTCACCCTCGGATCACACGGCGTTGCTGGAGAGCCTCAGCGACGCCGCAGACCTCTTTCTACCGAGGTTACCAGCAGAGGATGGCGGTAACGACCTGCTGGAGGAATCGTTACGCTCGACAACCTCGTCCGGCAGCGGAATCGGAAGGGATGGCGGCCAAATGACCACTCCCGTCGAGCCCAGCGTCGATCCTTTCCCGGAGCACAGCATGGCCTTGACCAGGGGATTCGATACGTCGAGGTAAGACCGCTTTCGAGCCAGATACGTTCTCCCCGATCGCTGCGTTTTCGATATTCACACGCGATACGACCTCAGACCGCGCAGCAGGTACCTGTCCGATATTTCTGGCTGATAGCCACGTGTTCCGCGCCAACGATCCAGCCAGAGACTGACAGCCAGCTCTCTGAACCGTGGTGAGATTACGTTCTATCTCCTTTCATTTATTTATGCACATAGCGACGAGCAGAATCCGATGGGAACTTATTATTTCAAAGGTTTCAGAGAGAGTACTGAACGACTTAAATGAATTTTATTGATTCATAGAGTCTTTAGACAGCCACAATCTACTAGAATATTAGATAACATTCACATATATATATATATATATATATATATATATTAGGTTGTTGCAAAAGTTTCTTTCCCTTTATTAATAAGTAATACATGCACAATATTTTATGTTTTATGTTACATTACTGAATTGTGCACGATTCATTTTGCTTCATTACTGTTACAACGTGAATATCTATGAAATTAGATTGGCTATTTATATAAACACGACCACATCAAATAATTGAGTGCAACTCGCGAAAGAAACTTTCGGGACAACCTAATATATTAACAACCAGTTGCTAATAACCTTGATGGTGATGCGACCTTAAATAAAATCGTAAAACAAAAAAATACCGAATGTATAATACTTCCAGACACTACACGGCAGCTCCCCAGCACTTCAACGCCTCGAAATTGGGGCTGACCTACACGACAGGCGAGTCGAGCTACCATCAGTCGGTTTCCAAGGAACGACCAGAGCTCGCGCTTCACATGAACCAAAACCATCAACACCAGTCCGAACCGCAGTTGCAGCAGCTGCAGATACAAGTGCAGCTGCAGCAACACCAGCAGCAACAGCAGCAACAGACTGCTGCGGCCTCACCTCATCACCAGCAGCATCAAGGGCTGCTGAGTCCAGGATTAAGTTTCACTGGCAGTGGTTAGTAGCCTAACTAATTTTTTTTTTTTTTAAATACAGCATACCACACGATGTACGTATGTTTCATAAAAGACAACGGTTAGCGCTTTATCATCGATACAGAGTTTTGTCAGAGTCTAGCTACTTGCTGTAAAGCTTTGGTCTCGGAATCAGCTGTCGATTTCACGTAACGGCGACGACAAAAGCAAATCCAACCAGAGTTTGGATTGCTATCGCTAGAACAATGAAATTTAGTGGCTTATTCGCTTATCTGCGGCTAAAGTGCAGTTTTCTCTTATCGTCTTGTTCATATCTCAAACATCCTAACCAGTTCCGTGGTCCTAACCAGTGACGTGTCTTGTCTCTATCTCTTGGAAGCAAATAACGGTGCCAAATATTCCCCAAGTCTTGGATGCATTCCGATTCTACGAAACGGTCCATATTAATAGTCGACGTCGTCGTAGAAGGATGTGTAACGATCGATATTGATTTGTAGGCCTGGAGCTGGATTCTGGTAGCAGCGTAGGCGGAAGTCTGCCGAGTCCTGGAGCGGCGAGCTGTTCGCTGGACGCAACTTCGACCAGCACGTCGCCTTCCTGCGCCTTGATGGAACACGCACCGAGCCCATCAGCAGCAGCCGCATCGGTAAATAACGTGCAAGCTACCGGACCCGTCGGAGAGCCACCACTGACGCAACGGGTCGGTGTACTACAGCAAAGGGTAAGCACCCGAGATTGATCCAGGCAAAGGCATACTTTTCGTTATCGTGGTCGCACACGACCAAACCTAATCTATATGGCACTGTTGTTCGACGTCTTTCTTCTTTACAAAGCTTCCGAGTCTCATCCTTATGTATCTGATTAGTTATTTTTAGTTTGTGGACGATGTCTGATCGTCTGGAGTCCACTCGTAGTTGTACCGAATAAAATAGTAGAGAATAGAATCTAGGATAGGATGACTTAGAGTCTAGTAGCGATAGTAGAGTATCTACTAAAACTTTACCTGTTTTCAATCCACTAGTTATTTTATGATAAAACAACGCATGCGAATACATCTCATTCGTTCTACCATGAATCGACAACAATGCCACATAGATATTAAAGGTTTTCATTATCTCGCGTCATCTCTTTCTCGCATCTGAACCGGTTCAGAGATCAAAGGTTCGGGAATCATAATTGACGCCTTTATGCAATGCCAATCAAATTGAGTGCTTCATCCCAGTACCACC
The DNA here is from genome assembly GCF_026283585.1 of Hylaeus volcanicus. NCBI lineage: Eukaryota > Metazoa > Arthropoda > Insecta > Hymenoptera > Colletidae > Hylaeus > Hylaeus volcanicus. The sequence goes on from NC_071977.1 coordinate 5,779,563, forward strand.
GATTGCCCAGTAATCACAGTTGGATAACTTTGTAAAATTGATCGTCTTCCCTCCACAGCTTGGACTGCCAGGTGACTGTCAGCTCGAGTTCGTTAACGGTGGCCATGGAATTAAAAATCCCTTGGCGATCGAGGGTCAGAGACAGGCGGCGGCCACTCGCGAGGAAGAGAGGGCAGCTCGACCTCCGCCTGGCAAGGTAAACTTCATTCTCGAACGCCTTTCCTCGACTAGTATATCGCGCACTTTATTAACCCGAGGGGCGATTAGTAGCCTACTATTGTAGATTTAAAGCTAGATTTAAAGCACAGACCTAGATCAGAATTTCCGATTAAAGAACGCGCAATTAGTATTCCAGTTTGCTCCTTTGCACAGGGTGTGGGGCTGGACTGACATTATCCATCGGTTTCTTCCACTAGTTTTGCAAAACGATATTTACGTTAAGTCACATTGCGACGTAGGGAGGGAAGCAACTCGTCTTTGTAACGAGGAATCATCGTAATAGATCTCCAAAGGGTTCAAACGAATACAGCCGAGTTCCATGATAATTTTTCAGGACGACGACCCCAACCGCTTCACCTGTCGCGTCTGCAGCAAGAACTTCAGTCTGCAACGGCTTCTGAACCGCCACATGAAATGCCACAGCGACGTGAAACGTTACCTGTGCACGTTCTGCGGCAAAGGCTTCAACGACACGTTCGACTTGAAGAGGCACACCAGGACGCACACAGGCGTTCGACCCTACAAGTGCAACCTCTGCGAGAAGAGCTTCACGCAGAGATGCTCTCTGGAGAGTCACTGCCTCAAAGTCCACGGTGTTCAGCATCAGTACGCGTACAAGGAGCGACGCACAAAGGTGAAAATTAATAATTACATCTACTAGGTTGTTGCATAAGATATGTCCACTTCGCAGGAAAGATTCAAACGTCTGTATTTTTACCGATACTAATAGTATCGCGTAATTTTCGCGTAGTTCCCATGTGTTTATCATCCGTTGTTTGCTTCAGGTTTACGTATGCGAAGAGTGCGGTCACACGACACAGGAGCCAGAGGTGCATTACCTTCACCTGAAAGACAAGCATCCGTACAGCCCAGCGTTGCTCAAGTTCTACGACAAGCGACACTTCAAGTTCACCAACAGCAATTTCGCCAACATGTTGCTCCAGGTGCGCACGTAAAGTCCGACTAGAGTAAACGATACGACAGTTTAGGAAACGTGACCGCCGATACGAACGCGTAGCCTCCTCTTAAAAGAAACGAGACGCGGAGGAACGTTCGAGTAGACCGGTAAACCGGAGCTAGGGCAAAAATGGGGGGAGGGGTTTAACACGAGAACCGTGACACAAACTCAGTAACAGTTTCCTAAACGGACTAGAGCGATGAGTAATTCTATAGAAACGATGAGACACGTGTATAGAGTATGACGAAGAGATACAAACACGAGCAGAGAATCCGTCCGATAGTCGAACAACAGAATACCGGATGCAAGAACTTGAAATTGTTCTTGGTCATGTAACTCTTCAGGGTGGCCTGTTGCAACGGGACTCGCGGAATACGGACAGCTGCGTTAAGTCTGCGTCGAAAAGCCTCGAAGCACCCCATCAACGAGCCACGACGTTGTTGCGTTTGGGCCGAGCATCCAGCTTCTGAGACGCGGGGATGGCGAAGAAGACGGAAGAAGAGGAAAGGACGCGAGAAGATGGAGGAAGAGGCTGCTGATGGCGACCATGAGTTTGGCCACTCGACCTGAACGCCATCGAACCCGAAGTAAACACGTCGCGCGAAAAGTACCTGCAGGTGACGCTGCCCATTAGCGGTGACGCACAGAGAAGGCATCGTGGGGCCGATGACGATCGGATTTAATCGAGAAATCGAGCGGAAATTCGAGATAGCCACGTGATCGCGGGGCTATCCCGCGATCTCGATAAATAAAGTAACACTCGTTCGCACGGTGTTCCGCTGGATCGAGTACGCGATCCTTTTGCGCCTGGAATTTTTTTTCCAATTGTAGGTATATGTATGTATATTTTACCTGTACATGTATAGACGCTATGCTATCTAGGTTAATTACGGAACGAGACTAACGAGGTATCCGCGCGACCCTAGGTGGTTAGAACTTTGAACACGTTTAGCGTCCATTTTGTGTGATGCACCGCCCGATATAGGTACGTTGAACAGAATTTCGAGGAGTAATTGTGTTAGTAATTTTGAGCAGAGCCCTGAGTTACTTTCTTAAATGTTTGCAGTTAGTCTTGCAATGTTGCCCGTTACAATTCTCCTTCCATCGTTTGAATAACCGCGTCGGTTACTTCAGAGGATGCGCAATGGAAGCTGTTCCTTCGAGTCGCTTCTATTTTGTTTGGGTGAGAAGTTTACTTTGTACTACCTGACAATAGTACAAAAATAAGTCCAGCAACGTGTGCCAACTTTCAAGACTAATTAATATAGAAACATTTATCAAGGAATAACTAAGAGAAATCTAATAATCAACTTCATCGATCTGGAGCTGCAACAGTATCACTACATTCGAGTACAAAATTCTGAACACGATCTCTCACGGAATTTTGTGCAACGCATCTCTAACTCTCGGTGCACCTCGATACACGGTGTAGGGAATAGAGAAAGAACGATCATCCCTCGAAGGAACTCTACGCATCTCTTCGATAGCTACTGATCATTCTTTCCTCTTCGAGTACATACCTTAACGTGTGCCAAACTTTGTACAGCTGTAGAAAAATGCAGAACGTCGCGGGGTTCCCTCGTATAGTCACGGATCCACCCGAAGACTCGGATTGAACGTTTCAGGAATGATAAACCAAGGTTTTCTTTGAACGATGATTTCTTTTCGAGCGATGCACGGCAAGTTACGTTACTGTCCGACTCGCAGGGTGGAAAAACGACGCGATGAACGTCAGGCGTCCAAGTTTGGCGACGTCGAGTGTCACGCGAATTCACTCCACCTGGAGACAACGATACGCCATCGGTAGGAAACGTGTCGTGTCTCGAGGTGATCGTAGGTTTCTTTTTTCTCAACCGTTTGCGTTCCTCGTTGACTGACGCGTTCGGGGAATCACGTTGACGAAAAGGATTCTTCTTTCGTTTTAATTGATAGAACGCCTATCGGTATGCACCTTGGGAAATCTGTGATATGATAATACACGATTTTACTCGCTCCTTCGTGCACGTAGATTTCGCTTTTTTTTTTGCACACGTTGATTCTTTCATGGGGTACGCACCGACATGGTGGAGCGAGAGATTACACGACACACAATCACACACGATACTTCCACACGGCGCCTTCCTGTATATCGGAGAATATCCTACATACGATATCCCTTGAAAGTTTGGGGGTAAATTAGTCGCTCGACTCTTGGCCCTGGCCATAACCACTCCAAAGTGTAAAGGAATATTCTCTATTCTTCAGGAGTCGAAAATAGGTAAACACTTGTAACATATTTATTTTCTAGAAACTAAAACGTATCGTAATATCTTTGCGATGTCTCTGCTTACCTATCCATTCATTTGTACTAATTGTGGTCGATTGTTCGTCTAGGTACTCCGACTTTCGAGGGATAGCGTATGTCTATCGGAAGTGAACATCCAATTAACTTCAAACCTAATACAAATCATTTTTCTAGAACAGTCTTGGTATCTACAGAGCCGTGCACTAATGTACACACAGACACAATGGGGTTTCGTGCAATTCTACGGTGGTAGGACATATTTTTAGTAGGACGTGAGGTGGGCCACATGCAGGAAATCGGTTCGACTATGTCGCGAAACGGAAGCAGTCGAGTTTAAGCAAAAATCCGGTTATACCAGAGATGGACAAAATTTCATTCGAATAACAATAACGAGTGAAACCAACGCGCAGTGATTTATTCGTGACGATTATTCGACCAAACTTTTATGCGTTGATTTCGCGAAATATATCGTTTTATGATCGAAACTTTATTTTTTTATTCTACGAGTAACGAATACGAAAGTTTACCTTTTATTCGGAATTTTGTCCATCCGTAGCGACAGAGTGGAAGCAAATCGAATTAAAGTCCACGAAACGGGTATCTATGCATGTTGGGGCGAATTGGGTGCTACGTAAACGTAAAGTGTAAGATGGTAAGTGTTTGATAATCGCGCATTTTTTTTAATTAAAAATCGTTAGTCGATAATGGATGAATAATCGAGTCTCGAGGATAATCTGAGAATCAGCGGTGGGACCAATCGTAAGACGCGTTTATCATAAAAGTCATACGTCGTATCATAAAAGATAAACAAGTTTCGTAGGATCCACCCAGATAAGAAAAATACGCCGGGCACTTGTCAGTCTGAATTCCCTTTACACATTCTACGTGCGACATCGAATTGGTCCCACTGCTTCCTTTCTAAGAATCCTTGGAATCGTCCGCATCGTTGCTACTCGTAGGAAGAAATCTTGTGGTATTTGGGAAACCTTTGGTCTTTAGTAACACTTGGAACTCTTAGTAATGGTATAGTCCAAGTGAACCTGCGCAAGGTTTCCGCGAGGGTACGCCTGACGAAGGTTCGATAACGCGCCGAATGGAAATAAAATGTATATTTTAGAGCCGCCGTGCACTTCCTCGGAAAACGTCGAACTTTTAGTAAGCTCGTGACCGATGTAAATAGTATTCACGTAGTTAGGTATAGCGATAGTTGGGAGTATCGTCCCCTACGAGTTTCGATACGATGAATAAAAACGTTTGTCCGTCGAATATTGGGTGAACTATTGTACATAGTAAATGTTTAGCTGGGTTGCACGAGATAAAACAGAGTCTTAATCGGAAGTTATGTCGGTACCTTGTGTTCCCTTTTTCTTTTCTTTTCTTTTTTTTTTTTTATATCAATAATGTATATCGAATTTGTATAGTGAATCGCGCGAGGTCGGCGAACTTGATCTTCGCGCATTTCACTTGACAATACTCAAGGACAATGGTACTTCTCGTCGCAATCTGTTTATCGTCACGGATAACATTTTATTGCTAATATTATTATATATATATATATATATTATTATGATGATTTCTATCATGATTTTATTTAATTTACGTCCAGTATTGTCTGAAACAGTAGTACTTAGATATTTTTATGGTCATGAATGATATCGAAACCCACATTTATACCTGCTATCGTTTACATCAATATTCACGAACCAGCTATTCCATCTTGACGCTATCAGTCGCCAAGACTTCTTTATCACCCAACCTAGTACTATTGCAATTATTAATATTATATTATTATTGATATCGTTATCGCTGCTCGATTAATAATTCTGGTTATTGACTTTATTATTAATATATAAATATATATATAATATATATATATAAATATATATGTATATCGTCGTTACTTCCTCGTCTGCAGAAACGATAAATTTTTTCTCTTTGTTGCGTGGAAGCAGCTGGTGAAATGCATCGAACACGTTAGATCCTTTTCTTTACGAATGATTAATGCAAGTGTGTATGCATGTGTGTGATCGTATGCGTGAGAAGAGCAACGTGTCTCGCACGACTGTTCAATATACTGTGTATATCATACCTTTTTGGGAGACTTAAACAAATTCGAGCAATCGTCCGAATGTCGCTCCAGCTCTTAACCCGATCGCCGTAACGAAACGCGGATAGGCGCTATCTGTGTATGTAGAAATGGAAAAGATAATAAAATTGATATTACGTGTACACACGCATGCATTCGTCATTCATGACATTCTTCAAGAAAAAAAAAAGAAAATTAAATTAACTAAACACGAGTGACATATGGAACTTGGATGTTAAACTCGTAAGGTAGAAAACCAGAAAACTGACAAGGAAACGCTTGGCAAAACATGAATAATAATTTATTTTAGCGTCACCGCAGACATCAGAAGAGGATACTCCGAATTGACAAGGTAAACGTTACTTATAGAATGCTTTCAGGTCGGTGCCCCGCGACTCGGATGGACTGGGTAGACAGGATAATATAAATCAACTCCACGCTTCTGCATAAATATATATATATATATATGATGTATAACGTATACATTATACAAATTTATAATGTATAACATATAAATTATACAAATATATAATGTACAATATAGTATATATATATAACGAATTTAATCTTTCACTGTGATGCTTTTGTATCTGCTTACATTAGCTGTATTAATATAATACAATGTACCAGTCATACGATTCTTCTACTCGCGAGTCTCCTCAGGATGTAGCGCAAACTGGGTATACTGGAGGGACGGTGTCTAACGGAACGAATCCGTCGGTCGCGCGGACAATCAACTAGCAGGCTTGCGCTCCAATGGGCTCGCAAGGCTGCAATGTCAAAATGATAAGAGACAGAGAGAGCTACTGCTACGGTTAAACTACTACTCCAGGATGTGTTTTATCTGCAACAGAGAATGACGCCGGTGTTGATGACGATTCCTCGGCAGGGACGCGCGAACGGAGCGTGCGTGCACGGTGGGTTAAAATTACAGAACGGTCGCGTGTCGGCTGCCTGCTCGACTACGACTCTCCGGCTCATTCGTTTGGTGTGGGTGAGATTTATTTTGCTCATCGGTGATCGCTGTACTGAAGGGGATCGCGACACCTTCGTCAGGACCACGACTCGACCATCAGCGACAACGCACACTTGTGTGTTTTCTTTTTTTTTTTTAGTTACTCACTACTGATCACGGAGCTGAACGGCATGTATCTGGGCTTCTCGGGTACCTTCGGCGCGTCTTTTCGACCTTCTGGGAATTTCTCATCGTTGAGAAGACCTTTCACCTAGCGAATCATTAACTCTTTAGCTCCTCGGAACGCGAGCCTGTACGGTGTATATAATTTGTAAGGTCTTATGATTCACCTGTTCGTCGATAGCGTTAAACTGCCACTTCCACGTGTGATTGTAGAGGAAGGGCCGATGATCGAATCTGTTGTCGTCAGGACTGTAAGTCTCCGCGTGACAGGACGGCGTCAGGATGGTCATCTTGTGTCTATTTATCGCGTACCATCTGTAAAAGTGTTTCACTTTGTCTGCCACCTGAAAGATGTCAGTCGGGTATATTAAACCTTCCTATGTAAATATTTGTAATATCGCAACGGCCGTGGTCTTTACTTCTTTCGGTGAACATTTCTCCCACATATGGACGAGTCTGCAGAACATCATGAAAGGGCCAGCGCACTCTTGTTTCCTTAAACGACCAAAGGTGCCGAGTTCCTTGTACGTCATACCCATGTCTACCTCGTCCAACTGCGAGAGCTGGCCTGCTTGAAGAGGCTCCAGTTCCGCGGTCGGCGGTGCGTCCAGAATTCCATCCAAAGCGGATAGTCCATGTTTCCTCCTGATAGAAACGCAATAGTTACGTAAGACGTCGTCAAAGTTGTCAAACAGTACGCCTACTTCCTCAAGTACTCACCTGAAATAAGCGAGGAACGACTTCAAATCATTCTTTGCAATTCCCCCTATGGGATTTATATCGGCGCTGCTGCAATCGTATTTAGTAAAGTATCCACGAAGGGCTTCGTCAACGTTACTGCTCCCCAACACGAGAAGACCACCAGGTCGTCCTCTGACCCATAGCATCAGTTGGGCGAACAGATAAGCGATCACCATCCTCAAACGTGCCTTAGAACATCATTACAAGCGATTTGAATGATATTAAATTCGTAACATGGAGCCATTTATCGAGAAGGCTCCATAGTACCGATGGAGGTATAGATTTAAATATCGCTAACTTGTATATTCTGCAACGCTAAACTCTCCCTGGGAGATCCTCCCTGCACCTTGAACCGTGGCGTCAGCTTGGTAACCTGCTGAAAGATGGTCAAGATAGCAGAAACAGCCACGTCGATCACTATACTGTGATGGTAAGAGCCAATCTGACTGGCCAGCTCGGCAGCTCGTGCCTTAGTCTCGGCGGAGGAGTTCTCGGTGCCCATGTAGCACGTGACGAGGATGGTGTAGCACAGTTGCTTAGGGTCTGTCGGTACGTAGCTGCCGTCACCGACTATCTTTCTGATGTCTGACAGGACCTGCGCGTCTGATTACAAACATTCCATATTACAGATACATTTCTAGACGATTGTAAAACTATCGAAACAGCGCTTCACCTCCTTTGTTCACTGATTCCACGATCATGTCGCACATGGAGTACACTATGCACGCTGACGAAGCGGAGTCGACTCCACCGCTTAAGGGTAAGAAGAATCCACCTTGGCAGGATCGCCTGTTTTTTATAAAAGAAATAAATGTAGGACCAGCGACTGATGATGAATTTTTCTAATTTTAAAGGGGAAGTAGCTCGACAAACCTGAGGTAGTCCCAGAGCCAGCAAGCAGGCGCCATGGAGATCTCCTCTACCGGAGTGTGATAAATGAGCTTGCCGGTTGGGTGTTCGTCTTCGTAAGGACCCAAGTCAACGTCTATTGGTCGATCAGGTGGGATCGAAATCAAATTCTCAGAAGTGAGCGCAAAGTCTACTTTGACTCGTGGATAACTGGACGACTTAGCGGCGGTGCGAGATCGGGATCTTATGTTGTTCCTGTAGCTCCTGTCGAAGAATTCAACGGTTAGCAATCCGTATCTAATACAAACAACAAAATGGAACTAGCCTTCGTAACGAACCTTATGTCTTCCAGATCGAACGTGGCGACCACGACCTCCACATCATTGAGGGCGAACTGCTTGCCACGATTCAAGATCTGACCGTTTAAGGTGACGGAGGAGCCCCCGTTGAAATAAAGTCTGGAACCGTCGCATCCCCGTAAATTGCTGAACATGTAACAACCGCCTGATTTGAAGGTGGCTGATTTCACGAGGTCCACTGTTACGTATCCCTTGCGAAGCTCGAAGTAGGAGCCGCTACCTTTGATGGCGAAGCAAAGGAAGAGAGGACTTTTTGGTACGTGGATTATACATATTTAGTATACAGTCGATCCCATAAGTATGCATACGAAGGAGTTCGACTAGATCGACTATCGAAGAAGTTTAACTAAATTAAATAATAGGTTTGATATTACCAAATAGAATTTCTCATTATAGATATGTGTATGAATAACACATGCATATGCTTATACGTGTATGTATTTATATCTACAGCAACGTATTTACAGAAACATTTACTTTAATCAAATTTTTTCGATGACATAGAGATTAAGAATATTTATGGGACAGACTGTATATTTAATATACTAATTTTTGTAGTATACTCCACAATTTTCAAAGATTGAGCTCCCTTTAAGGGTAGCCGTAAGTATAGTATACTGATTCTATTAAAAATCAGTAACACTATAAAAAGACGACAAGGCCTAATGTTCATCCAAGCGAGTCTTATTCGATATTTTAAATTACGGATATGGACTACCATTAGCGATAATTTCCACGCCGTCCAAGCACATGGGAATGTGATTGCTCATAGGATTCCAGAGCTCCTCGCATATCTCGAAGCCCACGCACGTGTCCCTGGTCGAAATAACAGCGTCCCCGAACGGTACCACTGTCTGTCCAGTTATCTGAGAGATCATTTTCGGCAGGAAGTAATCCTCTACCGTCCGTTCCTGTACAACAGGCACAAAGTAACCGATCAATTCCATTATTCCTGATACGAAACGATACGGTAAGCGTCGGAATTGTCTCCAAGAACGACCTTGGTCCAGGCGGTGAACCATCTGGATTCTCTGTAATTCCCGTCGTCGCACATCTGCATCTTTGGCCTGATGAGTAGAATACGTCGGTTGAGAAACGCCACTCTGCAGTTGTAGGTGACGTTCTTGTGCATGACGGGCATCCCGACATCTATCAGCATGCCCTCAGCCACGGGCGACTTCAGGATCGTCGCCAGGACTTCCCAGCTGTGGAGCAGGGTGTCTGGTTCGTAGAAGTGGTCCTCGCAGCTGTAACCGCTGGCGAACAAGTCGATCGGTCATTCCAAGTATTTTTCAGTAGTAGTAAAATTCAGCGCGATCATGGTACTAGATAATATTTCAGTTGATCCTTTGCACTCGAGAGGTGACATAAGGAAAGGCTCAGAAATGATACTCACCGATTGCGATGAAATTTGGTAGAGCGATCTACAGTGGGTGTAGAATGTACTCGTACACCGATCAATTTCTCAAAAAGTTTTGTGTGAAATTTTAATTTATTAACTTAATAGCAGCTCGTTTTTTATAATCAACGATTTTCTACATATTCTCGGAAATCTATAATAGATATAGACCAAACAACAATTATTAGTTTATATAGTTCGCGAAATTACCAAGAAAATATGAAAAATCGGTAGAAATATAGAAGCAAGTATTCGTACTGTTCTTATTGACGAACTGTTTACAGTTGAGTTTTTAATATAAACACATCAGTTTATTGCTTCGTACAAATTAGATAGCATGAAATTTCCAGTACATAGAGAAATTTAGTTAATTTAAATTTCGTTACTTTATATAAGTAACTAATTTGTTTGTACTGTGTCTATTCTAGAGATATCCAAGAGTAGGTAGAATATCATTGATAATAAAAAATAATTTAATAAATTACAATTTCACGTAGTTTTTATGTTAGTTTAAATATGTTTAAATATGTAGTAAAAGCCTGTTGCTAACACAACTTCAAGCGGTGTAGGTCAGCGGCATAGTGGTTAGCATGGACTTTTACTACGTATTCAAACTAACTTTTCTCAAAAATGGCTGGCCATCTGCGGCTAATATTACAGTTACAGCTTATTCTAGATATAGCTCTATCACTCTACCAAATTTCATTGCAATCGATGAGTATCGCTTCTGAGCCTTCCCTTGTCAGTCGCCGCTAGGATTCACGCAGCAAATCTATCAGCAGTAATGTTTCTTTAGGTTTAGTTTCTTTGGAACTCGAAGTGTCGATAAAATGACATCGTCGAAATCGGTCTAAGATTAGCATTCGTGGCAATGAAATACTAAGAAAGGATCTCGAGTTGCTGGCAGATGCAAGAAGAAAGGCCTCGAGTGCAAAAGGTTAACTCGATGTTTACCAAATCTCCAGCTCAGGGCCGCTTCTGTAAGTGACGCCAGCGTCCTTGGCTTCCTGGATGCTTTGCAAGATCCTCCTGGAGTTCCCATCGAAGTCCATCGCCCATTGGTTCAGGGTGCACACCGCCACCGTCACCGTGCGACCCATCTTTCTCTAGCCGAAAATGAACTCCTTTGTTGGCGACAATAATTACAGTCCTACCTGCAACAGAATGTAGGATACCGCGAATGACAAATGGAACCTTTCGAGGACGTTATCCGGCGCACTGACAGCACTCGAACCTATCGATTCGAGAGGTGATCGATCGGCCAGGAAAGATATTCGTTAAACGAAACAGCGGTTCTGTTCTCCAGTCTGGCGAACGTTGATTGATCAATAATTTTCAGAAGCAGGCGAGGGAGAGAGACGAGGAGAGAAAGATGATGTAAATTGCGTGACTGGCTCGCGCGACTATGCTAAAGAATGTCTGCGAATAATCGAAGGAAACTGCCGGGGAATTTCATCGAATTAGGCGATGGTACATGACTGTACGTCCATAGTTGGATACAATTGCAATTGTTGATTATACGCAGCACGTGGATGGTTCACAGCATTGTAGTATTTTAAACATTTTCATAATCAGGGCCTTTATTACAATCTGTATTCATTATTTTTAAGCGCGAAAATCTTCTGACATCGATCGACGACTTACAAAAACTCAGATCAGGGTTAAAAAGTACAACCGGACCTCTGACTTTGGGCTCGATTATATCTACAAAATATTCGTCTGGATGGAAGCGTTCTTTGAAAGTCATCCAATGCTAAGGAAACCTTTGCTACCGCTATCAGTAGTAATTGATATTTTTATAAGCAATCCTTCGTTTTAACCATCGTTTGCAGCATCGTGGCCGAACTCGAAGAGACTGGTGTATCGGAAGCAGACCTCGAAGGATCGATAAAGGAAGTTCCTCGCCGCGATACAAGCTTGGCATGTTACGTGGAGGCAGCACGACGAACCTCGAGGAACGAGAGGGCAACAAACAATCATGAAGCCAGTAGCTCCGCCCCCGTTTCGCCGTTGTCAGGCAATCGACGGGCCAGCGTGGAATTCGTCTTCCTCGAGGGCAAAGTTCCTGCACGCAGTTCCCTCGGTGGATCCGTCGAAGAACAGCGATTATTCCTCCAATTGAATCTCTCTTGTACAATGATCTCTGGACCAAACTTCCTCTTTCGATCGCCTATTCTCCTGCTCCTCGTAGACGTAGACCGGTATCTACGTAGTTGTAGAGTATAAGAAGCTGCGAGGATGCAGAGTGCAACGTGCGACTTGCATGGAAGGTCTATGGAAAATACTGCGAGGGAGGTTCGAGACGAACGGTCGAAGCAAAATGGAGTAGAGATGAACAACGATGACGAGGACGGCAAAGAAGAGAGCCCGGAAGTCGATGGCGACGACAGATAACGAGAGATGACGGACTTTCTAACTGGCAGCAGGGTACAAGAACTTCAAGCCATGCTTTTCCCAGTACAACCGATTCCTGGTAATCATGCTAGGAGCAGAAGTTAACAAAACTTGTCCGAATACGCACTTTTAGAGATCATTGAACGTTCGATGGAGAGTAGAATTCAAATT
>NC_071977.1:5792170-5799145 GCF_026283585.1 Hylaeus volcanicus
TCTGCACACTTTTAGAGATCATTGAACGTTCGATGGAGAGTAGAATTTAAATTGCAGAAAGAAATGATACTTTGTGGATTATAAAAATGAATCTGCGCGTATTTTGTACAATCTTTTACTACTTCTAATCGCAAGACGTTGTTTGCAGGGGCCTTGGCGAATATTCAGAGGTTCCAAGAGCTGCAGCTGTTGCAGCTAGGACGCTACGAGGTACAGCGAGAGGAAACGGTACTGCCGTTGTTCTCGGTGCCATTCGGTACCAGAGACGATCACAGGTCGAAGGAGACCCTTCGAAGCGTTCTAGACACTCGCTGCATGATTGATGGAATCACTCAGGAAGCCGCCAGGTGGCCCACGGAATGCCAAGTAACAACAATAATTCTTTAGTTTTTCTTTCTTAGTTTTCAACGCTTTAATCCTAACTTTCTAGGTAACTTTATTTAATTCCTTAATGAAATTCCTTGGCACCCATTTATGGACGACGTCTCGGTCAACAACGTGTTAGTTTAACATTCTCATTTAATTAATTTATTTATCTCAATATATACGGGCATAACCCATTATAAAATTGACACAATAAAGCAAATAGCAAACAAATATAGTTGACAGTAGTCAAATAAACAAATGTATATAATTATTAAGAAAGGAACGCAAAAGGAATCAAAACGAAGTTAACGCAAATGAATCACGGGATTACCTATAAAAAGCTTATGCAACCTATGTTTAGTAGTGTCAATGGAGTCAGTAAATTCTCTTGTCAAAATTCCAGGTACTTCCAGAAAGAGTGCGGCATATAGAGTACACCCCAGCAGTCCCAGAATCATTCTACGTGCCAACCGGGAGGGAACCGAGACCAAAACCGTTAGGGGACGACTTTGGGACGGTGGTGTTCCGCTACCATCCTGCCAGTATCAGCAATTACGTGAGTCAACCTCTGTTACTAATCGATATCGTTGCCATAATGGCATCGCAAGCTCTGCAATTTATGCGACGAGTAATTAATAGTTCAGCAGATCTTGCGTGGGCGGAAACACGGTTCTACCGTTCGGAGCGGAATTTCCAGCGGACGGGATCGGAAACGAATCGAAGGACGTCGATGCAGCCAGCAACCTCTTCTTCGTGAGCAGGCTGCCCGAGACGACGCAGAACGGCACTGATCTTCGGTTCGAGTCGCGTTTCGAGTCTGGAAATCTGTGCAAAGTCGTGAAGATCACCGACACGTACTATCAGCTTTATTTGAGGAAGGACCTCTACACGCAGAGGCACACGCAGTGGTACTACTTCAGGATATCGAACACAAGGAGCAGGACCACTTACAGGTGAATCTCGAACCTGGTTCTCTAAAATTATTCTCTCTTTTATGGAGAACACCAACGATGGAACTATTTAAATAATTCGAACGATCGTAGAATATCAATCGTCAATCTCTGCAAAGAGGAAAGTTTGTATAACGAGGGTCTTCGGCCATTGCTGTACTCCACCGAGGACGCCAAGAAAAGATCCGTGGGATGGAGGAGATGTGGCGATAACATCGCTTATTATAAGAACGACTCGTCGTACGTCAATCCTGACAAATTTCCATAATCCTAGCCAGCTTCTCGCTCGCTGAATTCACGTGTTTACTTTTAGAAGCGACGAGGAGAAGGAGAAGCACACGTTGACGTTTAACGTTTCCTTTCCTCACGACAGGGACACCGTCTACCTGGCTCACTGCTATCCCTACACCTACACCGACCTCCAGGTAACAACCATTCGTTTAAATAGAAAAGTACACCGAGAAAGCATATCGTAATTGGAATGAAACGATAGTAGGCTCTATCGTAATCGCAACGCCCAGTAGTATGGTTCCGTTTGGGTCGGGCATAGAGTAGCTTTCGGTAGCATCGGTCAGACATTTTCAAATTAACGCGTTGGTGACGTTACTCGGAAACGGGTGACTGAAATTTTCAATAAGGGAACTAAACAAATTAATTTCCAAACGTGACACGATAACGAAAATAAATCTGAACAAGATTCGCGAATTAAATCGGCTAAAAAATTAAATACCACGACAAAATGTTACATTATCTAATCTCGAATTTACTATAAACGATACTAATCTAACGCTGTTCTATGCACTAAAATCGTAAGGAATACCTCTCCAAGCTCATCGCCGACCCCGTGAAAACGAGATTCACCAAACTCCGTTTGCTATGTCGCACGTTGGCTGGAAACGGAGTGTATTACTTGACGATAACAGCTCCAACCTTGGAAGAGGAGGTGAAGAGGAAAAGGGGCATCGTTATCACGGCGAGAGTTCACCCTGGAGAGACACCGTCCAGTTGGACGATGAAAGGGATCATCGACTTCCTCACTGGGGATTCTGACCAAGCTAGGGTACGCTGGAATAACACCCGAGTTGCGCAGAATTTCAATTGAGAAGAAGCATTAGGTGAACTGGAAAGTGATATCGTTTTTGCGATTTTAAATACTTGTTTATCATTCATCGGCTCATTGATTTTTATCAATCTGGCATTGAAAATTTTGCACACCTGATGGCAAAAGGCTGCTAATAACGAGGGCGATTACATAATTGATATTTATTACATTGAATTTAATGTAATGTAATAATTTGAATTTAATGTAAAAGAAACGACATTACTTTCCAGTCTACTTAATATTAGAAGTATTTAGATCGCATCGCGTTCCAATTACGTTTTATTTTTCAATTGCAACGACAAACTATAGCTATGTCTACCTTCCACGTTAAAAATTCCCAAAGATTTAGCCCACTTAAGTATTCACAAGCCTTGAAGGTACGTAATCGCTAACAGGTACTCCGAGAGAGGTTCGTGTTCAAGCTGGTGCCGATGTTGAACCCCGATGGGGTGATCGTGGGGAACAATCGGTGCTCTTTGTCGGGGAAGGACCTGAACAGGCAGTACAGAACCGTAATGCGCGAGAGTTACCCATCTGTGTGGCACACGAAACTGATGATACGCAGGCTGCTAGAGGAGTGCGGGGTGGCGATTTACTGCGACCTGCACGCCCACTCCAGGAAGCAGAACATATTCGTCTATGGGTGCGAGAACAAGAGGTCGTCTCCACAGACGAAACTCTCCGAGCAAGTGTTTCCTCTGATGCTCCACAAGAACGCTGCCGACAAGGTAAACATCGATGTAATTAATAAAGATTAATTAACCTCTTTCTATATCGATGAACGTTCGAGATTTCATGGGCTCGATCGGCTTTCAGTTTTCCTTCGAGAATTGCAAGTTCCACCTGGAGAAGGGCAAAGAGGGCACTGGAAGGGTCGTGGCTTGGTCGATGGGGGTGCAGAACAGCTACACGATGGAGGCGTCGATGGGAGGATCGATAATCGGGTCAAGATGCGGCAGCCATTTCTCTGTTCAAGATTACGAGCAGATAGGCAAAGTGTTCTGCGAAACGCTGCTGGACTTCTTCGATCGGGATCCCTTCAAGGTACTCCAGTGGCTATCGACGATGCGAAACCGTCTGTGCGAAGCTGTGCTTCGTTTTTAATAGTTCTATAGTTCCCGATCAATTAAACTAGTAGTTCCACCAATTATAACTATTGGATAATATTTTAATCGCATTACATAAAATAGTCTAACTTTGGAAACGTGTCGTTTTTGGTATTATTAGACTTGATTATAAATTCTTCTAGCTTTCTTGAAGCGGTGACACCACTACAAACATAAATCCTTTATGGTGTTACTAATCAAATTTGTTAGACTTACGATGTCCCCTCATAGGGTTAAACACAGTCCTCGCACAGACCGCTAAACCTTACGGCAATATGGCTCCTCATCTCGTAATGTTTACCCCCCAAAAAACACCACCACCTGTTTGGACCTAATCGAAGGAACGACTTCGAAACAAAATAATTGCAAGACTGATGAAGGAGGGTTCTAGCGCCGAAGAACCGACTAACATCGATTTAACAGACTACTCTAGGTAGTAATCGAACGTATTAATATGTTGGAAATATTCCACGATAGATACTTGATCTATTTTGTCGATTTTATTTGATCAGCGACGAAGGAGACACATCGGACAGTTCCTGTTCAGAAAAAGAAACGGAGTTCACGGAAGGGACATGGTCGTGCGAGATAACAGGGTCGAACGATTCCCCTCGACACCTTCGTGTGCCACCGTCGACACCCACGTTCGTTCCACCTCGAAGCCTCGAATTGGCCAAGAGGAGGAGTAAAAAGGGAGCGACGACCAGCAGGAGTTACTTCCAACGCAAGAGGATACTGGTAAAATCGATCGTGCATATAATTTCCAGATACAATTAATTTTTGTTATTGAAACTCTTTTTACATATAAAGGGACGTTCGAAGAAGAAAATTTGACAGTGGGTGTTCAAAAAAAAGAAAGCATTCAATATTTATATGGTGTATAGGGCACACTGTACCGAGTAAAAAAGCTTTAGTAAACATATAAGATATATGTATAAAAAAAAGTTTCAATAACAAAAATTAATTATATCTGGAAATTATACGCATTAGAAAAATACTTTAACTGGACCAGACTTCCCCCTTAAATATGCACGCAAAATAGAAACCTCGAGCATCGAATGAGAGGTCGAAAATAAAAGGTCAAAATAGATCGCACGAGTCTGTAGATAATTTTCGAATTTCCATATAGGCCAGAAGAGCAGTAATGGATTTGCCAGTCACGGATCCAGGCAGCGACTTGTACTTGAGCGACTCTGCAGACGAAGGCGCGACGAGACCAGAAGGTGCAACCGATCAGCTTATTTTAAATTGGTGCACAATTATTCTAACAGAAAACTAGATGGTTACCCCGAAAGGTGGAATTTAAATGATCGTGCATCTACTTAAAATAAGCCAATTACTCTTTATTACTGATTAAGTTTGAGAGTTAATCTTGAAATATTGCTTCCACGAAGAGGACACTGGCCAGACGCTGGACAGAGAGATGCAAACAAACGAGAAGGAGATGGTCGCCAACGACGAATTGGTTCTGCCAGAGATAGCGAGACCTCGTAGCGTATCCCTGGATGAAACCTTAAGCGATAACAAGGAGAAACGAAATTTGAACGGACGACCCCGTTGTCTTCGATTGGTCAGGTGAAGACGCGTCTCGGGTTAAATATTTTCGTACCTTAACAACGAATAAACAGTAGCGATATTTCATTAAGATTCTTTCCTTGCGAGTCCGTTTCAGGTACAGGAAGCAATTTAATTTTAATTTCATTCGATTTCAATGTAATTTCTATTTTACAATTCGCGCAGGACGTTGAGACACCGATCGCCGGTTCCTTTAAAGAGCCAGGATATTCAAATTAAGCTGAGCTCGCTAAGGCAACAAATATGGATGGGCGTGAATTCGTTGAACGCGGAGGAAAACATCGAAAAGAGGATCGAGCGTCCTTATGCCAAGGTACCCTTGAGCTGGGGAGTTTCCAGCATGGCGCTCGAACAAGCCAGAATGGATAGCGACGCGTTGCTGAAGTACGTTTATTTTCATTGCTCCCTATTTTTGCAAAACAACTCATACTAGTCGTCTAAACACAAAGAAACGCTAAACAAACTTTCAGCTACGGTTAGCTGTAGTTAGAGTGTCGTTTAGTGACGAGAATGTGAACTACCTCGCTGCAAACTTCTCGTGAGTCAGTCTTGCACCCCTATTCTCATTATTTCAACCGATCTCTGTTTCAGATCTTGCACGAAAAAGCTGCAGTCCCTCGGTTACATCGAAAGAACGCAAATAAAGTGCAAACGCGAGCAAACGACGCGCACGAGAGACGCCAGCCCGGAAGTCGAGGACCAGCGCTGCGACGTTGAGCCAAAGTCGAGAAAGAAAAAGTCCCGACTTAAATGGCAGAAGATAATCAATTTCAATTTGAAACAATGGTACGGTCCATCGCGAACACGTGTTCGTAATCATAAAGGGTGGACCACGCAATTGTTTCAAGTCATAACTCCGTTACTATTGCATTTACGAAGAAATGCCAAAGGAGAAAGATAAATGGTTCGAAGAGCACTGCATCTGTAGACCTTAACATTTTTTTTAGATGCAACAGTCCATATGCAATTAACAATTGCATCGTTTCTTTAAATAGAAATGCATATTTTTTTTTACACAGATCGATTATTCTGTTCGTTCTACGTAAAAAGTAATTAGGGTACATCGGCAAAAAAATGATTAGTTTTCGAGATATTTTCAAAAAATGTCTTTACTGAAGAAGATGCTCGTAAATGAAATAATAACGGAGTTATGACTTGAAACAATTGCGTGGACCACCCTGTAATTTGTTCAACTTTTGACTGCAGGACGATTTTTTACACACCCTGCATATCCTGCTCTTCGCGTTCAAAAGGTTAAGCGAATTAGCAAAGGATTGTTTGATAAATAATTTCAGTTCTAGAGTCAAGGAAACCTGCCGCAGCAAGACGTCCTTTTTAACGATCGACGCCGATTCTATGAACCTAGTGACCGTGGAGGTGCCTACGAAGACTCAAACCAGACAACGTAGGATGGAGTCTAGAAGGAAGAACAGGAAGAGTGGCGCCACCTGCAGCAACGCCGCGAAATCCTCGAGCGTGGTAAAGTCGCAGTCGCGATCTCGAATGCAGCTGCAGCCGTTGATCGTTCCACTGTGCGATAGTTCCTCGTCGGAGGACTCGGATTCCCGTAGACAAAGGGGGTCGAAGAAGAAGCAAAAGAAGAAGAAGCAACCGAAGAAGATCAAGTCGACTCCCGCGACGGAAAGAAAAAAACGCTCGGCCAGCGCGGGCGCGTTGAGGACCTCTTGAAACGAATTTTCTACGCAAGACGAATGTTTTGTAACGTTTTTATCGATATCCAATGTCTTGTCCCAGTTTTTGAATACACGTTGTCCGAATACGTCGATGGAAAATGTTTGGCAGAACTGTCAGCGTTACACTGATCGACGAAAAAAAAAAAATATATATATATATAAAAAGAGAAATACCACGTTGT
>NC_071977.1:5799155-5804454 GCF_026283585.1 Hylaeus volcanicus
AAAAAGAGAAATACCACGTTGTGGAATGAATATAATAGTAATGATAATACGTCTTTATTGTATCAAGATTGTATACATCGTGAAATTGATTGCTGATCGAACACAGAATGAAGATTAATGTAGAAAATGAAAAAATAAGTGTACATTCGGTGCAAAGGCGAGGCACAGTTGTACGCTGTCGTTGAACCAACCTTGAATATAAGTACATGCACCCTCCTTCACGCTACGTTTAATTCAAGACTTCGCTATACATACTGTATACATACTGTATATGTATACATACTGTATATGTCTTCCATGGATTATACTTTCATAAAAGAGAGCGCGAGACGTAGCAAGATATAGTATCGTAGATGTCGCGAGCCAAGTTTTTATCAGTGACGGTACTTTTAAACGTCACCGCGCCGTAATTCGCTGTATACTTAAAGATTGCAGCGATCGTTATGTAACGAACGTTTAACGAGATAACGAGGGTCGTGCTACGGCAATCAACGAGACAATTAATCAGAGCACTTACGATTTCTCGGTGGTTCAACCTGGATATCAGGGATATTCTTGGCGTGTTTGCGTATCGATCTATTAGCCGCGCATTCTTTGAATGACATGCGCGGAAATGGAGTCCTCCACGTGCTTTTTAGCAGGAACCTGACAAATCACTGCTCCAATGAAAACATAACCTCACAAACCGTTATCGACGAGCTCGTTAACAATCTTGATTAGCATAGCTTGCTACCTTCGCGATGCACTATTTCAGACGAAGACATCGGTAACGATTATCTTTTTTCAATGGAAAACTTATGAAAAAATACAGCATCGAGGAATCTATAGATCCTACGTATCGCGTTCCGACACGTTATCACCGATATATCCGAATGGTAATTCGATCTTTGACACAGTCCGAAACGCGATAAGGTTCTTTATACGAATCACCAAGGATCAATGTCCATTTGCATACTTTTTTTTTTATTGATCTTCACTATACAAATTTGGTTGACACGTCCGCCTGCTGTCCGCGATAACACACGCGATAACAGCTGCTGTTTGTATGACTTGCTGCCATCTGGTGTAGGTGCACGGAACAAAATTTTGTTCTTCATTTGCTGTTTATTAAAATAAACAGAATGTGGATGGGTACGTAATTTAAACCTGTAGATAGAGGTCTATAAGCCAGAGGTATAAAGGTACTAATAGAAATATTTAAATAATGTAAGGGATATCCGGATATATTTATTGGCGGGAAAACGGAGAGAGAGAGAGAAAGAGAGAGAGAGAGTAATTAAAAGAAAAAAATAACTAAATTTACTGAATGAATGATCATAAGATATATATTTGCATCTTTAGGCAGATGTATTACTTTAGCCAGAAGTATTTACTACAAATTACCGAATAATAATCGTCGCTCAACTACGCGTTTCCTGGGAGGAAGGACCGCCATCCTCGCGACGCTACCGACGGAATCAATACAACATCGCTACAAGCGCGTACGTTCAAATTTGCTTGCATGAATAGTTACGTGTACTACTTAATATTAGGTTGTCCCGAAAGTTTCTTTCGCGAGTTGCACTCAATTATTTGATGTGGACGTGTTTATATAAATAGCCGATCTAATTTCATAGATATTCATGTTGTAACAGTAACGGAGCAAAATGAATCGTGCACAATTCAGTAATGTAACATAAAACATAAACTATTGTGCATGTATTACTTATTAATAGACTGCGGATCTTTATGCAAAATAAAATCTTCGCGAACGTGCTTAAAAAAATTGAACCTAAGTAGGAATTAATTTTATTCTGCAATTATTATAACGCGAATTTTACTTTCAGTTTTGTTTATATGCTTGCATATTGTTTGCATTTTGTAGCTTCTTGCACATTCAGATTTCTTATAAATGGATAAAAATGCGCGGTCTACTTATTAATAAAGCGAAAGTAATAAGAAAATAAGTTAATAAGTTACAATTTTACACAGTTTTTTTGGAAATTGATCGGTATATGAATACTTTCTACACCCACTGTATGCACGAAGAAAAATAGAAAAATAGAATAGAAAAATTAGAATCTTTAGCGTTGGTATGGCAAGTTAGTGGCGTGATCTACGGTCTCGAATGAGAACTATTTCTTTACGATAAGCTTATTTTGCAAGGGCTTATACGTTACAATATCAAACGAGTTTACTTACTTTCTCAAAAATAAGTACGAAGGCAGGGATCGAGGAAAATTGATTTTCTTTTCGATTTATAGGAAGGTAATACGCATAATAAAAATCATCACGTTCCTCGGATTCTTCATCTTTGTATTTGACAAGAGTAAATTCGATAAAAATCTTTAGTACACAGCACATTACATGAATTAAATTTGAAGTAACTTGATTATAATCGAATCCGTTGTGTCGTTAAATGTTTTACTTGTAGAGCTTCTGAAACGTGGTCGAAATTTATGAAGCACTGAGTCACCTCATTCGATATTATGCCCTCCTAATACGGTATCGTTATGCTGATGAAATGTGCTCCTAATAATCTGAAAATCAAAGTTCGCTAAAATTCTTGACAAAAGCATCGCATTCGTATCGCTAACAATTTACATAAATTTATTAGAAAAACACAACGTACCTCGGAAACTTTCTTGGTAAATTATCGACCACGATATCGACAATAATTCTAGATAGGAAAAAAGTAATTGAAAACGTTCCACACGATGATGATTCAAAAACAAGGGATGGAAACGTTTGGCATGTGTAGCAAAGTCAAATCATATTACGCGTCTATTTGCATAGATTTTCCATTGTTGGCCGGAGGTGCCTATTACTTGTGCGTACCAAATAGACAAATTATACACGAAATGAATGCGACGACATCCGACACGATCGTCGATCGATAGTAATAGACAGCGACTGATATTCAACCCACCTGTAAATAACGTTCGCGCGTACGGGTTTCGACGTTGCCCGATTATTTTGTGTCATTAAGTCAGAAAGTCGGGTCATCGAGCATTGACCTGGATGTCCGGCGATTGTAAGCGTAAGTGCACGTAAGTTCTTTGTTCCCACGTAATGTCGTCTACGGGAATATGGATCGCCTTGTATAATATAAGGATAATTCTTACGCGAGCTGCATCACTTCCGCAATTCCGACGTAAAATGTTGCCTCATAGGTCGCAACCGCGACACTGTGCGATTTCAGCGAAAATTAGGGAATAATACCGAATATCGATCGACTGCCTCTCGAAACGATTTCTTCTCTTTCGAGATATGCGTTTCGAAAGATCGTACTTCTATATATATACGCTGAGGCTACATCGCTGTTTTTTGATTTGTTAACTACGTTTCATCTCGGTAGTTATTCCGTAAATTTATTTGAGCTTCTTTGATTACTATCTATCTATCATATCAGCCTATTTTGATTTACCTATTTTTGATTTGATTCACAGTTTTATGAAAAACTTTCGCAATTCAAGTACTAGATCCTTATGGAACGCACAGATTTTCACGCGAATTTTTTCAATTTAAATCAAAATGCAGTTTAGAAACTTGCTGAAAATTTTATACGTTGTAAATGTTGAAATTATAAAGCATTAAAAAAAAAAAAAAGCTAACAATTATTGTCCGTTAGTGAGATATAAATGATTAAAATCTGAAATTGAACGTAGAGAAGTGTAGTGGCTAGAAGTAGCAGCGTATATTGAGGACGCCCTGTATCTTCTCTACGATGTAACGAAATGAAAATGAAAATTAAACGAAAATTACCAGAAAAATTCTTCGATGTACCTCTATCACATGTAAAAAAAAAACATTTATATGGGTCACTTGGTGAAAAAGAAACGTAAAATGTCGACACTTTCCCAACCCTGAGGCTCCCCTTTCTGTTTATCGGCCACCGCATTACTTTTAATTAGATAAAGGAGCCAGTAGCAGGCAGTTAGGCCAAGAAATAATAGATAGCTCCGCCTAAAGGAATGGAAGATTACATAATTGGAAGAGAGACATAGGAAACGTTCCGTGCTTCCTAGGAAACAGAACGAGCTGCATTGTATTGAATAAACGATATCGTCTCGGTCTTTATCGAAATCTGCGATCTCGCGGAGAATGTTTCACGATCGCATGGAGTTAATAGAATCGCTAGAGCGCGTAGAGATATTATAGATAGAGCAGGGGGATAGAGACATGGGCCTGGAGGAGGAAAGATACAGTGCCCCGTCTATCTCTGTGCTTTAGATAATTAATGCGAATGTAAAATATACATTTAATAAAATACCCTGATTTTCTGTCTCCGTCTATAATATCTCCACGCTGGAGCCACGGCATTTACAAATGGTGTAACGACAATCGAAAAAGAGCATTGTTTGTAAATGACGATAGAGCCTCGCGACGAGGGATGGGCGAGGGAATCAAAAGCGGAAAGAGTTTTGCGTTTTCGATGACTCGACGCAAAATTGATTATTTTTTTTTTTTTTTTTAGTAGTAATTTCGTAGGTGCAATTATCGATTCTAATGTAAGCGTGACACAGCGATTAATTAGCTACGCGAACCTCTGTCCCAAGTAGGGGTGGTCGTAGAAAGGCCCGGTTATAAAAGCGATCGCGGCAAGCTGGCCATCCAGTCCGGTGGTGGTTCATCGGCAAGTACTCGTCGTGTGAGTGGTGCGACAAATAGGTGGGTGGACCATTTCCTCAATCTCTGCCCCGTGACCGTGGAGATCCAGCGTGCTGCTCGGCAAATTGTTCAGAGTGCTGTGAAACTTCAAAGTGACCGATTCGTGTGGCAAAACGTTTGGCCTACTTCGTCAATCGAGACAGATTCCTTTTCAAAACACTTACAATCGGTTTCGCGATCGTCAAACGGAGTACAACGAGTCGTTCTTGTAAATCCGATCACGTTAGTCCCCTGTTCCAGTTAGCCTGTTGTCTAATTTAATCATTCCGAGACGCTCCACATCTTTAGACCGAGATTTAATTTCTTCTCGTGTTTGTGACGTTCGCTTGCTGTTTCAAGATTTTTCATTCTTTACGCAGTCTTCTCGATCCAAGTCAAAGTTGCGCGTTACTCTGCAGCACGTACTTTCGGCGCATAAATTTGCTTTCCTACGTCTAATTATTTTCGAGACACCGGACAGAAATACATGAATCTTCTGAAAAAGAGAGAATACCTACAGTAGTGCTGTTATAGAGATCCAGCAGGATTATTATCGTCTCGTATATTTTTCTGTATAGCAGAATCTGTAAATATTTAATTGATATTTAGTATAGAGTGGGTCACGACTAGTCTTAATTTTATGCATTCATGGTATAAGCCGATACAGTAA
>NC_071977.1:5804464-5811445 GCF_026283585.1 Hylaeus volcanicus
TAGAATATATTCGACGTACATTATATATATTTATTTTTCTATGTTTTACGTATCATAGTACGTCATAAATGCATAAAATTCGCAGTCTAGCGTAACTGAAAAACAACACGAAGAGAGTTTCGAATTTTCTCGTCAGCGGAAGTTTGATTTCACTAATTCGTCTTGAAATTTTGCTTTCAGATAGCGAAAAATGTCTACTGCTGGTCCAGAAATGGTCACCGGATCGGTGGCGGCCGTCTCTGCCTCCGGATTCTCAGCGACCACGGTCTTCTTAACTCTCCTCGTCCCTGCCCTCGTACTCTACTACATCTACTTCAGGATCTCTAGACGTCACATGCTCGAGCTGGCCGAAAAACTGCCAGGTCCTCCTGGTCTGCCCATTCTTGGAAACGCTCTCGAGTTCCTCGGCAGTTCTGACAGTGAGTAACCGACATTTAACACTTTATTTACCGGGAGCCTATTTATAGGCTTTTTCATTCCAGTATTTAGCTTTTTGAATTTATTTACTGTGTTGATGGTTGTCTACTTACAACGTTCAATGTTTGGAAGCAGACTTGGCTTTCAATGTACCCAGTAACAGTATGGAGGAATTATTGTCAGCCTAGATTGGCATGTGTAGAAAATTCTTTTTATATTAAAGACTGTTTCTAAATAGCCCGGTAGATAAAGTGTTAAAATAGCCAGACCTAAGCAGGTTCGATGATGTACGAGATTTTATCGCGAAGAAAGGGTTCCAATTTTGTTTATAAATGCCCGGTAAACGAACTTCGAAGCGATGCAGTCTGACCCGGTTTGGACGACGAACGGAAACTAATCTATTGTTTTCTCGCGGACAGCGATCTTCCAGAACTTCTTCAGGAGATCCTTCGAGTACAACGAGGTGATCAGGATGTGGATCGGGCCGAAGCTCATAGTCTTCTTGGTCGATCCGCGAGACGCTGAGGTGATTCTCTCTAGTCACGTGTACATCGATAAATCCGCCGAGTACAGATTCTTCCAACCATGGCTTGGAAACGGTCTCCTCATCTCCACTGGTAAGTGTTTACCATCGTCGATTGCTCGCTGTTAACCAGGGTTCTCCAAAATGGAGGACGTGGCACCTGCTCGCTGTGAAAATTAATATATCTATAAAATTCATAAATTTATACATTCGTAAATGTCCGGTATGCCACAATAATTTAATAATTTATCAGTGTGTATATACTAGCCCTTTGCACTCGAGAGATAACTCTCTGTCGCTACTAGGTTCGACGCAGTAAACCAACCAGTAATAATGTTTGTTTAGGTTTCATTTCTTTGGAACTCAAAGTGTCAATAAAATGATTGTCGTTGAGGTAAAGGTGACCTGATTCTCAAATCTCAAATTAGAGATCTCATCCTCGAAGTGAATCTAAGCTTAGCAATCGTGGCAATAGAATGCTAAGAAAGCATCTCGAGTTGCTGATAGGTACCGGAAAAAATGGCCTCGAGTGCAAAGAGCTCGAATGCTTTAATGTCAAAATGTCTACATCTCTGGAAACTTCGAAGTCTTCTAACGCTCCCCTCCTCCTAATTTCGAGCGTAATTAAAGATAGAGTGTATTTAACCCAGGAGCAGAACAGAACGACGCGGTAGGGTTTCAGGGAAAGAACCGTAAACGCTGGTTTAAGTACGTTGTACGCTGTTATCGTAACTTTCTAGTTGTGCCGTGATAGCCTTTTTTTCTTCTGACGAAACTCTCTATAGATCATGCGTGCACGTAACAGAGTACACGTAACGTTCCTTGCGTTTAGTCTCGGCCAGCACGTGTCCGTTGCATTGGCGCGAAACTCATTCGTCAACCCTCGTAAAAGTATCTAAATCTAAACGAAAATAGCCCGGCTTGAAAATCGTCAAAATATCTTTAAAGACAATTAACGTAGAGGGAAGAAAATGGTAACGTAGATTTGAAAAGGAATGAACACTGTCGTCGCATAGGAGTTTCGATAATTTCTAATTGCAATCGAGTCTCCCGGTTTCTTCGAGCACCGAGGCGAAAGGCTGGCGAAAGTTTCGCGCGAGAAATGCACGAACGCCTTGGACTATTAATCGCGGGGGATCGTAAACTAATCGTTGGACGTAACGCGGGGGAAAAGAGCAATTAAACTCGCGTAACTTTGTCGCGAATCCTCCTTAATAGGAGGAAAGTGGATTACGTATACTCTTTAGATGTAATTCATACGTAACGCGTGTGTAACTAGAGATCTATTGATATAGACGATCGATGGGCCCGTTTAAGATAGAGCTGGGACAGAGTTAGACGTTTCATGAGTTAGGCGAACCATTCAACGACAGCTTTCAAGCTTTTCAAATTTGCAACAGGTGACCCCCGTTGCGTTTTGATTTAAACTGAAAAAATTCGCGGGAAAATATCGTATGTTTGAAAAGGGTGAAAATTACAAAATAAAAAATAAAACTGGGATGGTGAAATAAATCGATAAATAAATTTTAATCAAATGACAATCGAGTAAAGTTTTGTTAAATTCCTCCGTTAAATAAATCCGTGGAACAACCACCTCCATTGAAAATGTTTAAGCTGCGTGCACCGCTGTACTGGTGCGCAGAGAGTGCGCATTTCACCATTTCACATTGGCGAAATGTTTCGAGTCAGGTATGAGATAGTATCGAATAAACGTATACTAAAAATTTCAATATTTTTTGCCCTCTTTTACTTGTGCAAATGATTACCGATATGTAATAATTACCAATTACGAAGTAATTACCGATGTCTAAGCAATCGACCGCGTCTGGCGTTACCGAGGGCAAAAAAAGGGAAAGCTTTCGAGCGACTCGAATTGGACGCCGAGATGCGTGGATAAACAATCAATTTTAAGAGACGTCGTTTCGATTGCTCGGTTAAGATAGTACCGAGATCTCAACGAGCACTCGCTTATATACATATATAAGAAATATGAAGAAGTGGATCATCCACAGCTATAAATAGACGTGGCTCATAGCGTGACGTTTTTGATAAAACACTTTCGTGTTAAAAGTGTCATTGAAACGAGCCATCGATAGGTTCGGCGTTGATATCAAAGAATCGATCGCACGAAAGGGTAAAGGCAACGTAAACGCGAATAGGAGGCTTAGGTCGTAAGAAATACATAGTTCCACGCGCGATACTAACGTTCCTACGGCAATGCAATTCGAGCGAAATGGAGCCTATTCAAGGGAGACGGAGCAGGAAGGAGACTCGTTGAGAATGCTTTCATCTTGGTCTTGTTGGTCTCTTTATGCCATAACCCAGTGACAGTCGTTACTCAATCGACGATTCCCCATTTTCTTCGCGACACGCTTTTCCTCGCAGGAAGCGTGTTTTCTCCTCGAGGCTGTTTGCTCGCAAACACGGTGTATCGATCGTCGTGAGTTTTTTTTTCTTTTCTTTTTTTTTTTAAACTTTCTCCTTTAACGTGCGGGCTTCTCCTCCCCAGATTCCCTAGAGCTGTTACAGCATCGGTGCAGGCAAATCGCATTGTGTTTGCGTTTCAGTATTATTCCTCGTCGATGATAAGATTCGTCTTTGATTACGAAAGTTCGTTCTCCTGCAATTCTCGAGCACGAATTAACCCTTTGCGCTCGAGTGGCGCCTCCAGGGCGACATATATAAATTAAAAGTGATTTTTTGAACGTACAATTTCAATTTTACTTATATCGGAACACGGTTAATTATTAATTGAAATAATACATGAATGTTCGTAGATGTCTTTGATTTTACAGAAATTTATTACATAAGAATGGACTGGATTTGATTCTGTAGAAAAATGCCTCGAGCGCAAAGGATTAAGGGTTAAGGGGGGGGGAGCTTGGTTCAGGACGGTAAAAATGAGGAAACTTCTTACGAATTTTTTAAAAAAGGTCTTTCATTGAATATCTGATGACACAAATAATTTTGTTCGATACTACATCGCACTTAACATTTTCTTTTTTTCGAATCGACAAATAGTCGATTACAATATGTGACAAAAGTTTCAATTACAAAATGATACATTAATTTGTTAATCATTGTAATAGTGCGCAGGATTAGTAAACTTAAATTAAATTAAGATTTAAATATCAAGCTTACAACTTTTCAAGAGAGAGGATATGTACAGCTCGCACTTAACACGGTTGGTGAGCATGAATCGAGCATGAATTTTCGTGTCACAAAATAGGGTACAGTGACAAGGTTAACGAAGGTGTTCATACAAAATAAACAACTTGTACAAATTCTTGTACAATACACTCTTCTCTCGCGCTGAAGTCTCCGTTGAATTCCAGGTCAGAAATGGCGTGCTCACCGCAAACTGATAGCCCCGACCTTCCACTTGAACGTGCTGAAGAGCTTCATAGACCTGTTCAACGCCAACTCCCGCGCTGTCGTGGAGAAGATGCGCAAGGAGGGCACAAAGGAGTTTGATTGCCATAATTACATGTCGGAACTCACCGTCGAGATCCTCCTGGAGACCGCCATGGGCGTTTCAAAGTCCACCCAAGGTCGCAGCGGGTTCGAATACGCCATGGCTGTGATGAAGTACGTTTACTTCCGTTATTAGAACCATAACGCGTTAGCGGGGGACCTGAAGACTCGGTTTAAATTTCAATTCAACAATTCATACCGAATTTCTTCTCCCAATTAGTAAGTCGTGGTCTCTCGTATAAATCGTTGGTCATGGTTACCAGATAGGTTACATTTTCGCCCAATACCGATCCATCTCGATTCAGGTGCACGCTTTCTTCCTCTCGAAGTCCGGAGAAAGTTCGCCAATGTTCCACAGCGAGATGGCTGTAGTTAGCGTTGCATAAGAAGTAGATAACCGAAGCATTCCTATAAATCGTGAACGAAACGACGGAAACTTTCCAACGAATGAAACATAGCGCGTGTATAGTTTCCAGTCATAAGCTCGGTCATCATCTGATAATAAAGAGACTTTCCAATACTAGGGAGAACTAAACATATTTTTCAAGATACTGTAAACCAGTAAGGATTTCCTCGAGGATTTATTAACGCTCTAGGTTTATGGAGGTTCGGAGAACCCTCGCTGTATTGCTTGTTTATTTTTCTTTAAATTTACTTCTTAGTAAATTTTCTTTTATAATATTTCTGTAAATACTTCTATAAATTTACTTCTTACTACTGAACGTGGATAAAAGTCAGCGTGGGTGGCAAAAGAACGAAATGGTTTCTGTTTTATTTACTTTTATTGTAACATTCAGGATACGTCAACGTGTAATTGTAAACCTGACGATAAACAGAATCCAGAGAATATCCGTTCGAACGATAATAATATTACAAATGAATTATTGCAGAATGTGCGACATCCTCCACCTGCGTCACACGAAAGTGTGGCTCAGGCCAGACTGGCTCTTCAATCTGTCCAAGTACAGCAAGGATCAGATGAAGCTGCTGGAGATCATTCACGGATTGACCAAGAAGGTCATCCAACGCAAGAAGGAGGAGTACAAGAGCGGAAAACGTAACCTTATCGACACCAGCGCGCAGAAGGCCGATGCCAAGGTTGGTACAGCAACTTTATAACGATTAATGCTATCTTTTAGGTAACAAGTACTATATTTGATTGTAACTTGCAGACTAACAACACCTCGGTGGATGGCATTTCCTTTGGCCAGTCGGTGGGTCTCAAGGACGATCTCGACGTCGAGGATGACGTTGGCGAGAAGAAGCGTCAGGCCTTCCTCGACCTCCTGATCGAGGCTGGACAGGAAGGTGTCGTGCTCAACGACCAGGAAGTTAAGGACCAAGTAGACACCATCATGTTCGAGGTAAGATTTTAATAAATTTGTTTCATTAATGTATTTACAAGTTTATGTATTACAATGTTATCCGATAGGGCCACGATACAACAGCATCTGGATCTAGTTTCTTCCTCTCCATGATGGGCTGCCACCCTGAAATTCAAGACAAAGTGATCCAAGAGCTCGACGAGATCTTTGGCGACAGCGACAGGCCCGCCACTTTCCAGGATACCTTGCAAATGAAGTACCTCGAGCGTTGCCTCCTGGAAACGCTTCGCATGTACCCACCTGTGCCCATCATTGCTCGTGAAATCAAAACGGACTTGAAGTTGGGTGAGTAAACAATTTAAAAGTAAATCTTGGTTATAGAATAAAGCTTGTACCAAAGACGATACATCTTTCGTGTTTCAGCGTCAGGAGACTATACAGTTCCAGCAGGGTGCACAGTCGTGATCGCTACTTTCAAGATCCACCGACAGCCACACATCTATGCTAACCCTGACAAATTCGACCCTGACAACTTCCTGCCTGAGAAAACAGCAAATCGTCATTACTACGCGTTCGTGCCCTTCTCAGCTGGGCCACGATCCTGTGTAGGACGAAAATACGCCATGTTGAAACTGAAGATCGTTCTGTCCACCATTCTGAGGAACTTCCGTGTCATTTCGGACATCAAGGAACCAGACTTCAGGCTGCAAGCCGACATCATCCTCAAGAGAGCCGAGGGATTCAAGATCAGGCTCGAGCCAAGGAAAGTGGTAGCTGCCACCGCCTAAACGAGACTTGGAGAGATTTTGTAAAAAATTATTATGAAATTAAAGAAAAAACGAAACAAGGTGTAGCGGGTTTTCAATGCTCCCGCACGCGCGATGGTGCGCACGCGTGGGTAACCTTCTTTGCGTGTGTAAATGTTGTAAGTATATTGCTGAAGGTTGTGTACCGCGGATAGTTATATTTACTTATATTATGTTGATATTTATCTTGTGCAATAAATTATGCAGCCAGTGCGCTGCGAAATCTGAATAAACGCGGTTGTGTCGTTTCATTGTTCGCACCGGACGACTCTTGAAGACTCCTGACGACACCTGACACATATTTCCTTTTAATTTCCCCTATTTCCTGCAAACTCCTGACAACTCCTGACACCTCCTAACATCCCTCCAACATCACCTAACACCTCCATACATCCCCTAATACTTCCTAACACATTCTATCATCTCCTAACATCCC
>NC_071977.1:5811455-5865901 GCF_026283585.1 Hylaeus volcanicus
TCCCCTAATACTTCCTAACACATTCTATCATCTCCTAACATCCCCTATAGCACTCCCTAACATCTCTAAACATCTCCTAACATTCCTCTAACATCCCCAAACATCACCTAACATAAATCTCCTTCGATCAATTTGCAACTTTTTTAAATTACGTCCGCTCAAATTTCAACAAAGTTGCAGCGCTCAAAAGTACAACAAAGTGGCAACTCAGAAGTTCGGCAAAACGTAACAAATTCCGGAAAATCGAATCCGCTCCGTACTTTTGAGCGTTGCAACTTTGTCGAAGTTTCGAGCGGGGGCGATTTGCCAAGAAATGAATGAAAATTATAAGGAAGTATGCCAGGAAATGGAAAGAAATTAAAGGGAAATGTACCAGACAATAGAAGGAAACGTCCGCTCAAATTTCAACAAAGTTGCAGCGTTCAAAGGTACAACAAAGTGGCAACTCAGAAGTTCGGCAAAACGTGACAAATTCCGGAAAATCGCATCCGCTCCGTACTTTTGAGCGTTGCAACTTTGTTGAAGTTTTGAGCGGGGGCAATTTGCCAAGAAATTAATGAAAATTATAAGGAAGTATGCCAGGAAATGGAAGGAAATTAAAGGGAAATGTGACAGAAGATAGAGAGAAATTAAAGGAAAATGTACTAAACAATAGAGGGAAATTAACGGGAAATGTACCAGACAATAGAAGGAAATTAAAGGGATATGTACAAAAGAATAGAGGGAAATTAAAAGGAAATGGTCCAGGGAAATAGTAGAGGGAAATTAAAAGGAAATGGTCCAGGGAAATAGTAGAGGGAAATTAAAGGGAAATGTTCGAAAAAATAGAGGGAAATTAAAGTGAAATGTACCAGACAATAGAAGGAAATTAAAGGGATATGTACAAAACAATAGAGGGAAATTAAAGGGAAATGTTCGAAAAAATAGAGGGAAATTAAAGGGAAATGTACCAGACAATAGAAGGAAATTAAAGGGATATGTACAAAACAATAGAGGGAAATTAAAGGGAAATGTTCCAGGAAAATAGAGGGAAATTAAAGAGAAATGTACCAGACAACAAAGGGAAAGTAAAGGGAAATGTACCAGACAATAGAGGAAAATTAAAGGGAAATGTTCCAGGAAAATAGAGGGAAATTAAAGGGAGATATTCGAAAAAAATAAAGGGAAATTAAAGGGATATGTACCAGGCAACAGAGAGAAATTAAAGGGAAATCTGCCAAGAAATGGAGGCAAATTAAAGGAAATTTTTGGGAAAATAGAAGGAAATTGTAGAGAAATGTGCCAGGGAATGAAGGGATGTTAAAGGAATATGTTACAGAAAATGTTGGGAATTTAAAGGAAAATGTATGGAAGCAGGGAAATATTTAAATGATATTTGAAAGTAGTATATTCTATCGTTATGAAGCAAAGAATCATAACAATCGTGCATTTATCGAGAAAAAATAATAATGTATTAATGAATATTTTTGGTGCCATCTTATAGAAATTGTTGGAACTATATTGATTACTAACTTGGACATTTTCTCACCGATGGCGCCACTGGTATTAAAACCGTCAGTAGTGTTACCATTCATAGGCGCGAATTTATAAATATATAAACAAATTTCAATGATAGACAAGAAGTAAAATTCCTTATCCCTTACGTATGACAATAAAACAAAAAAGAAGCATTGCATTTGTTTTTAGTCACATGGCTGCCAAGCATTTAATATATTTGTAACAATGAC
Source organism: Hylaeus volcanicus (assembly GCF_026283585.1). Taxonomy (NCBI): domain Eukaryota; kingdom Metazoa; phylum Arthropoda; class Insecta; order Hymenoptera; family Colletidae; genus Hylaeus; species Hylaeus volcanicus. Next base: position 5,813,183 of record NC_071977.1, read on the forward strand.
TGTGCAATATGATCGCGTTAAAAACGATGGTGTTGTTGAAGTTTTAAAAAGAGGGGACTACAAAGAAAGATCAAGTAGCACAGACACCAAGACAAGCGAGCCGATAGTAAATCGTTTATCAAAATTAAAAACGTCACCTCAACCATGGTACAAAACGCGCAAGGTTACGGCGAATCTAAAAGCTACATTGCCAGATATAAGTCCCAGAGAAGTGAGAAGGTCCTCGTTTCTTGCTTATATTTTCATTTATTCGTTTCTTCTTGACGAGTAAATTGGTGTGAATTAATAAATATAATATACTCTTCTTATAGATTCTACATGCCATACCACAAAGCGATTCTTCTCGAACTTAACGAGCAGGACTACCAAGAAGCCTACCGTCGTATGAAAGAGATTCTGGAACTCGATATAAAAATTGGTGAAAAATCATCGAGTTCCTTGATGTGGAAGAAACCATACTTGAAGAATCGAAAGGATTTCATCGATCGTCTAAAAGATGGATTGATGGCCTTTGAAAATGGCAGAAGGGAAGGTATCGATATATTCCATCGAATCTCTTCCATCTTGGAGCATAAATTAGAGAGATAAAGATGAAAGAAATAATACTTCTGTAGGTAATTCCATCGTTGAAGCAACATCGCTGTTGGACATAGCTCTCTTCTTTCAGTCGAAAACTTGGGAATGGTGGTGGATAGTAGAACGTCTCTACCAGGATGCTCTCGTGATTGCAGAAGCCATCGAGAATGACGATCGTCGCACCGTCACCTTGATACGTTACCTTTACGGTCGATTCCTCTTCAACGAATGTTGGTAGTACGATCACTTTCGGAATATTAATTCAACTCTCCTCGATGTACTTGTCGTAATTATTAGAGTTTTTAATCAGTGCAGAAGCCGAAGGAAGCCTTGAATTATCTAAACGAGGCACGGGAAGCATCTAAGAAGAAAACATGGAATGCTTCCAAGATCTTGAAAGAAAAACAGAGTTCCATTTTCAGAGAGTGTAACATCCTCCAATACAAGGCACTGTTGATTCTCGCTCGAAAGGAACGACCAGAGAATCCTGATTATGCTCTCAAGGCCTGCACGGAAGCTCTGGAAAGAGCCACGGATGGTAAACCTCGTTACTTTTCGATGGGAGAGAACAATTCCATGCCGGAATTTTATTTTCTTATCCGCGTTAAACATAAAATATTTTGCTTTAATTTGCTAAAGCAGCTGACGACACAGAATACGTAAACGAAGCCCTTTACGAGCTGGGGAAAAGTTACATCGCGAGGAACGACGTCAAGCGCGCGTTGCACAGCTTCTCCAAGTTATTGGCCTTGGCGAAAAGGATTCCAGACGCTGCGGGAGTCTGTAACGCCCACATGGAATTAGCGTTCGCGTACAAGGTAAATAGAATAAGAGAAAAAAATTTGTATGCAAAGACAAGTAAATAATATGTTTAAGATGTAAGTAACGAACGCATAATGGGCGCAGCAATTGAACGACAACGTCCACACGGAGAAACATTTGAGGATGTTTAGAGAGAACACTAAGCAATTCGGCCTCTTTGAAAAACTCGCAGACGCCCACTATTACACTGGTGAACATTACTTGACTCAGGTATGCAAATGAATCGACACGAAAGCGCTTGATGTTCGTTACTTGTTTATCAAACTTTTCTATAACAATACAAAGCGAAAACAATAATAAGCCTAAATTGCGGTAACAAATATAACGATGCCAGTAAAAGTTAAACAGGGTGAGTTACCTTGTGAGGAGTTATTTGTATAAAATCGTACTCCAACGTAAAACATTAAATGTTTATGTGTATCATTAAACCGGAGATATTTTAGGCACAAATCTTAGGTGACTCGCCCTGTTTATCTAATTATTTATCTGTGCCACGACTACTTAACATTTTCGACTTTACGTGAAATTTCATTGAAAAATTGATGGTTTGTGAAATTCTACACGCCAGTCTGAGAAAGTTAAACGATAAAATTATACGGAACTTGTACTGTGCAAACAAATTAAATAGTCTAATCAAACAAAATGTTGCAACGCTATTTCGTTCATTGGTACAGGGTAGTTTAACTATATCTACTTCACACTTGGAAAGCGCTCTGCATATTTACAATAAACTCGGCCTGTCCCGCGAAGCTGATCGCGCCAGAAGTATCGCGGGCATCTCTAAAGGTATCTTCATAGTGTTTCTTGTTAACGCTTCCATTCACAAACCATTAAAGTATCATAGGAATAAGTATTTATGTCTAACAATTAACGTATCAAAATAATTGTACATTTCAAAAATGTCTAAGAATTATTTATGACAAATATGTACGCTAATTTACATCGAACAGTTCTTACACGGGATGTTCTCTTAAACGAGTACACAGTATTTATAGAGACACGTATGTACATGAAAGTATCGTAATTCTTCGTAAAAAATATAAGCATCCTCGTAACATACTACCGGAATTCGCAAGTCGCGTGACAGAGTCGATTTTCTTTGACTCTTGTTCAAATTGAATCAAATGAAACCTTTAGAAATGAAACGAATGTCGTTGTCATAAAAGGTATCTTTAAAATACTGATTTATTTAAGAACAGTGAACGCCCAGAAACATCCAGGTAGCGTGTTACAAAAATGCTTACGCTATCGATATAAACTAACGCGTTGTTATAAAAATTCGCACGGCGTTCGAAAAGCAACTATCCTTAAATCACTTACGGAATATTCGTATGAAACATTCGGTGTCGTCAAAAAATGTCTTAAATGGGGAACAGCGTACTTCGATTGACGTTAAATAAAACTTAAAACAGTTTAGAAATACGGCTACTCTTTTTATTCTATTTTACACAGTCTAGCAGTTTCTATGAATGTACCATATTCTACATCGAAATCATCCTTGACGATCAAGTACTTAACTACCATAAAAAAAAAAAAAAAAAAAAAAAAAAAAAACGAGAACTCGTGTACCGTAATGCATAACCGTTTGTTCGCAGGACAAGAAAGAATCGAGAAGTTTTTCGAGTTGATCTCGCGATGCGGTGAACACGACAAAGACGCCATTTCGAAGATATGCCTTTGGAAAGGACGCAGAGAACCGTTCTGGACCGACGAGATACACGGTAAACAAAGAAATATAGTCGTACACAAATATACAGTAATATACAAGATCGTTTCTTTTTTTTTCTTTACCCGCAAATTATTTCATACACTCTTTTTATATAAACATCGCGAGTATTAACAGCGAGCCACAAAAGATATCCTCCTCAACTGCTGACTTCAGATTGTCTATATCCTTTCAGGATACGCGTTATCTGAACTCCTTTTTGTACGATGATAGATTGTATTAATTAGAGTAGTTCCGATTGATATCAACGTTAAAAATATTTTATGTTTATATATTTGTACATACGTTGTTTATACATTTGAAATATATATTTCCCTTGTATAAATTCCTTTGTCTGTAAATTTAATCCTATCACTCTAGCTAATGTCATAGCTACTTTATAAATTAAATTAAAAGAACCTAGGAAAGCTAATAGAGCAAACAGTTTGGTTACTATAAACCAATACCTTCTAATTCGTTTTTGGAATTGCACTGAATTGTTACTTTTCGCGAGAGTTTATATCAATCGAAGGTTTAATTAGTACAGTATATACATTTATACATCAAGGATAACGTAACACTTTGCCTTTAAAAATATATAAATTGTTCCAAGTTACTAGTTGAAAGAGTACATCTACGACTCGCTGTAGAAGTATTTACAACGTTCGCCTACTGCGGTATCGGAATATGGCCACAGTTTTCCTACTTTTAACAGTACTGCAATTTTATCAGTAGTACATATCGACGCTATATTATACAACGAATCAGTGTTTCTGATTTAATTCACGTGCGTCTACGTTTCAGCTGAGAGGTCAGACTTGGAGATGCATTATGAAACTTCGGAGGGCACGATCCCACAGTCGCAGTCACTCTTAAACGATGAGCTGACTGAGTCACGAAATTAAAATAACGTGCAATAAATACTTTCTGATATTATATATGAATGTAAAAATGACATTATGAAATTTCGAAAGTCGGGATTTGTCTCTTATCCTCGATATTTAATATATTAATAATTTTAACTTTCGATTATGAACACATTCATGTCTTACGAGAACGGAATAATACTGGACTTCCCGATTCCTAAACAAACTTAAAGAAAAAACCAAGTTTTTTTTTTAAGCGACATATGGGCATTTATCGACTTAAATAAAAAAATGGGAGAATGTAAATTCTTTAAATCACGTCAATTTTTGAACGTTCTTGTATAAGATTTTTAAATTAAATTGAATTTATATAATTTTTTAGTGTACTTTTACTCAGATCTTCCGGCTGTATACACACAATTTACGTACTCCCACTCAAACAATAATAATCCTTATTTCAATTTGTCTCAGTAATGCCTACTTAAATGCCTAAATGATCCATTTCCGATATTGCTCGTGACATCAAAAAATGTACATTCCTTAATTTCTTTATTTGATCACGTTGCGAACTGGCTCTGAAATGATTACCAATATATGCATGTGTAAATACTGTACTGGTAAAAACGCGTTTCCAGTACCTGTCCACTGTACAGAACATGTACAGTGTCATCTTTAGATCTCTTGACCCACGTCGTCGTTCAATGCTTCACTGGTTTCGAAGGAGATCCTCAGTTAGTGGGGATAGCAATGATCAAAGAACAAGTCAGTCTTAGAGATTCTCTTCTTTTGTAATATGTTAGTGCTGGGTGGACATAATTGTTAAAGAAATGAATTTCATATAAAGGTTTGTAGAATATCTGTTGCAAAACCTGTTCACGATTTACGAAGACCAATATACGATTTATAGAGAAACGGTCACGCTGTTTTCTTTGAGAGGCCCTCCGCCGTTGCTTATTTCACGCGATATGTTTTCCAAAGTTTCCATTTCGCTTGAATTTTGTTCGATGGTAACATCAACGAATTCTTGACGTTTCTGGACCTCTGCATTCGCCAAATCGAGAACTTCTTGCAACACTTCCACTGCTGCGTCGGTGGAATCGTTCTTCGATTTTCTTGGACTCGCAGTGCTCGTTTCCGTGAGATCCTTCTCGACTATCTTCCCATCGTTGTTACTTGTGCTCTTCTCACTGGATATCGATACCACATCCTCTTGCGTACACTGTACCTCATCATCTTTATTCTCGTCGCTGATCTCTATCTTTTCCGCGATGTTGGGCGCCATTTTACTCGCTGCATTTTCCGATATACTTTCGTCGATGATACCCACGTCTCCATCAGTCAACTCGTCCCCTGTCTTCGTGTGTTCAATTGTTTTAGAAGAATCTACTTCTTCCTCATCTGCAATATCTTCAACCACCTTAGTGGAATCTAATTCGATTGAATTTTCTTTACCATTAGTTTCATTTTCTTCGTTAATTGTTTCATTTTCTTTATCAATTGTTTCACTCTCTTTACCATTAGTTTCATTTTCTTTGTCACTTGTCTCGCTTTCTTTATCATTAGTTTCATTTTCTTTGTCACTTGTCTCACTTTCTTTATCATTAGTTTCATTTTCTTTATCATTACTTTCATTTTCCTTATCACTTGTTTCAATATCTTGCCGTGTACATACAATTTCTTCTTCGCCGTCGATATCTTCACTCTTTTTTTGTTTCTCTTTGCCTTCTTCTGCATCTGTAATTTTTTCACCTACTCTGCTCTCATTGTTTTCTTCATTTTCTTTATCTTGCACATCTTCCGCCTGTGGACCATTGGTCGTTTCGAGCGAAATGTCCTTGTTTTTTTCCGTTTCCGTATTTTCGAGTTGCGTAAGCGAACCGTCTTCATTTTCTTTCGCTGATGCATTTTCTGTCGGTGAATCTGACTTATCTTGGTTTTGACCGGTTTCGCCATTTTCTGTTTGCGTAAGTGGACTTTCCTGATGTTTCTTTAGCTCTGCATCTTTTGTCTGCTCGAGCGAAGTATCGTGATTTTCTTCTGCACTCGCATTGTCTTCTTTCTGAGATCCACTGGGACTGAGTCTGTCGTTGTTCCTCCTTTCGTTTGTCTGCTCGTGCTGGTTTTGCTGGTTCGAAAATCTGCCCCTCCTCGAAGAAGTTCTGACTTTACTCGGTGAGTTGGTCGTAGATGTTTCTACAGCTCTTTGGTCTTCCGCTTTCTTAACTTCGTTCTCGTTTTGCTGATCGTCAGGATCTTTCGTTATAGACTCTACGTCAACTGTATTCTCGATTCTTTCTTCCGTAGAAGAACGAGGTCGATCGTTTGTAACAGGACTCGCATCCAAATTATTTACAACATCCACTATTTCGTCATCTTCGTCGTCGTCTACTCTAATTTGTATACACTCGTCATCTACAGCTTCTTTTACATCTGACGTATCTTTTACTATGTTTTTGATAACCATTTTCTCTAATTCCAGTTTCGGCTGTTTGTAATGTGTCAACTTGTGTGACATGTACACAAGTTTGTTTTCATAATTACTTCCACACTCTTCGCAAGCGTACGTCTCGCTGTTATCATCCGAAGATATCTCGATAACAGAGTCGTTGTCTTTCGAATTTTTCGGCGTTTCTTTTGTCGAAGATAGTTTTAAATTTCGCATCGCCGTCCTCCTTCGAGAGACTTCCTGCGTGACGTTTTTGTTGGTTAGATCAATCATAACAGGCGAAGCGCTCGTAAATCTTAATCTCTTCCTCTTCGGCGCATCGTCATCAGCTGAAGATGTTATGCTTAAATTTTGTATCACAGTGTTTCCCGCTAATATACTTTTCAGCTTTTTACGATCGCGTTTACTGTCAATGTCTGCATCGGACAAAGAGGATCCAGTTGCTCGCTTATGCCTAGTTAGAGTATTTTTCCTTCCTTTGACGCTGTTATTTATGGAAGAATCTGACTCAGAACTTCTATTAGCTTCCTTCATTCCAGCTTTAGGTACACGTAATCTTAACTTTCTCGCGATAGGCTCCTCTATCGATGATGTTAACTTAGAATCTAAATTTACTTGTTTCGTACTGGGTTTTAGTTTTTTACTCAGGCTCTCTTTGTCATCGGTAGTATCAGTTTTCATATGTCTTAAAGAACGTTTGACACCTTGCTTTCCTGTAATAATTTCTACATCGTTAATTACTTTAGAGGACGCCTCTACTTCCTTTTTACTATTCTCCGATGTGTTGTCGGTTACGACGTATGTCTTTTTACCCTTCCTATCTTCTTTGACTTCGTAAAGCTTTCGTTGATTTTCCGTCTTGTCTCTTAACACGTCTTTTAAGAAAACTGTGCAGGATTTGGTTTCCGCGAAACTCGATTGCTTGTCAATTTTATTTGTTTCGAGATTCGTATCCACCGAACAGCTTTTGCACACAATTTGTTCTGTATTCTTAAGTTTCTGGATATTGGCGTCGTTATCGCTAACGGAACTGTGACATTTCTCGCAGACCTGCAGTTTTAATTTTTCATTTAAATTGTTATCGTTCGAATCATTCATCCGAGATCTTTTACGCGCCATTGTAGTGGAATCTTGTAACGTGTAAAAGTTTGTTCTAGCAGAATCGGTGACAGTGGTTTTACGACTTACAATGGCTGTTTTTATCTATAAAATTACAAACACCAATGTTATTATATGAGGCTAGCCTAAATTTAACAGTACTTGCAAGAGAAAATTACCTTAGGAAAGTTTACATAATCTATTCCTCCCTTAATTATATTATTCAGGTTTGTTGCGATTTCTTGAGATATATTCTTCAAATCAAATAACACGTCCACTGTATATCGGCAGGACAAACATATAAGCATGTGTTCTCCCTCAGATCTTTCAGGCTATTAATAAAGAAGGCATAACATTGGAATTGCTTATTTTAGTTTTAATGAGATATAACTAATAAACATAATTAACAATTATATATATTTCTTACTTCATTGTCAAAAAGCTTCTGTAGTTTGGAAAGTATATTGTTTTCCGAAGTTTTATCTTTACTAAGATTAAAGATGTACTCCTTCTCTGTAGATTCGAAACATAAATTACAACAATACTTGCGATTGTGTTTCTTTTGCATAGAAGTGCAGTGTTTGTATTTCCTTACAAACGAACTGCACTGTTTTAACTCGTATGCGCATTTGTGACAAATTTTGGTTGGCAATTTATCTGCTGTGGGTACCTACATAAATAAACACAACCTTTCTATACTAACCTCAAAATTAGAATCAATTAAAATGGAATTATGCAAAATTAAAATGGATCATGTAAACTTGTTTACAGTAAAATATTCGAATTTCCTGTTCTTTAACACATTTATAACCGCGATTATTATAAATCACAAAAGGTTTATTAAACGTGAAACAGATTGGTTATCTTGCCAAATATGAAGAACGTACGCAGTTTTCTGGCGAACGTACCGTGACGAGTGAGCAAATCTCGAATTGTTCATGATATTGTTTCTTGTTGTCGGCGGTGATATCCAAGAAAACACCTTCGTCGCTCGCACATAGAAAACAGTATTGGTTTGGCATAGTGACATACAACTAACCACAGTGGAAACAAAGATGTAAACATACGAGAGAACTCGTCGAGTGCTCTCTGTATTCGAAAACGAAACGATTATAAGTCTAAAAAAAAAAAGTTAACTATCCTAGTGGTTTCGACGAAAAGAACGAATTTATTAGATCGCAGTATATTGGCGGTAACGATGCGCATCCAACATGGCGACTGTGTTGATAATGAACCAGCGATGCTAGGTTAGCCCCCACTCGCGCATGCGCACTGTGTCTGTGGCGCCAGTGATGTATCAAATACGACCATAAAACTGGCCCCCTTAGTTGCTTCAAAGGATGATGAAAATATTAGGACCACGCGTAGTCTTCTGTAGCTACAACTCTGGCATCACGACATACACATGGTCGAAGAAAAACATTGTTACCCGTAACGGTTTAAAACGGTTACGTACAAGATTTAAACGTATTCAAATTAATCAGGCATTTAATTTATTTTTTGAGGGTATCTTAAGAAACAAATGACAATCGATTGTTCCGTCGTTAATTTCTCATTTTATTAGAACAACTTTGCGACCTTGAACATCTATATCGTGTTTAATAGTAATTATTTAAGGTGACCCGTATTTTGATCTCACTTTATCGAGGAGAGAGCAGTTTGAAGCATTTCTGGAGGAAATATTTTCATAATTTGTCGAGAACGACGACATCGATTTGCTTTAGATTTGTCTTTTGCTTAGGTTCTCTGTATACCACCAATGTATTTCTTTATATTTACAAATAAAAGAGTTTTTTACGAAGAAATTTTTCACCAAAACAAAATTATAGTATGTACTTTTAGTTTACATACGAACACTGGGCTTGTGAAACGTTCACAAATAGTTTCGTTTAAGTTAAAACAAAAATGTTGGTCGTTTTCCGAGTTTTCGGGTCTCCTTAAACTTCTAAATAAAATTATAAATCTTCCGATCCTGTTTTATATATATATATATTAATCTATAAAAAAAGTCAATACTTTCCCACTGTTTATTTATTGTTCGCGTTGAGTCCATTTGTGCAGATTAGACAACGACAATAATTCTAATATGTTCAGCGGTTGTTCACGAAATTGTTCGAATCGAACTTTTAATTCGTCTAAAAATAACCTGAGAAACAAACACAAAAGGCGTGAGTTTAAAATTACTCGATCAGACACTCAACAAATACAGTGTACTATTGATCTACGAAGTTATAGTTTGATTGTGCGATCGATCACCTGAAAGATTCCGCCATTTCTTTGGACAACTCGAGGAAACTTTCCATGGAGTTGATTCTTAAATCTGTAATACTTCTTTTAACGATAGCATTGTTCCCTTGGTTTGTTTCGTCCACTTTCGGTTGCTCGGTAGGATCTTTAACACCGATCATCGTACTCGATTGCTAAACAAGAAAAAACTTAATAACATCGAATTAATCTTTACCTTGAACTCGTAGCTAATAGCATATAAAAAATATTCGTCGCAACAGGAAGTAATTGACAAATTCCAATTTTTTATTAATCTCCTGGAACAAAAATTATGTACTCCAGCGTGTTCGAAATTACCGCACAAACTATTGCGCGCAAGCGTACTTAGGCAACTTAGGCAAAAAAAGAAAACAGCCAGTAACACCGCGATGCTACTGTTTTGTTGCAGGTTATATTTAAAAAGAGATTAAGTAATAACGTGACCAGATTTCCCGAATTATAAAAAAATATATTGAAATTTAATTACATGGCAATTAAACATGGAACTTTTGTTGAAATTGTGCACTCTATAGTAAAATGTTGTCGAAGTATATCGAACTGTTTATTGTCGTATTATTGTTTTAGTTTCATACATACGTGTATGTATGCATCTAAAAATATGTAATATATAGTATACTATATATATATGATATTAAATTACTATTCATTGCATAAATTTATACATATTCTTGTCTCGCAATAACGAGCATTATATTTATTTATGTGTGTTTTAGATTCTCGAGCACCCTGGCACGTTTAGTTCTTTAAGGGGAAAGTGTTTTACCCGTTTTTTTTCGTAAATCTGGTCACATCATCGACAGACAATTATTTACATATTTGCAGAATACGTGAATCGCCCATTTCCAACCGGAAGTCTTGTTAGAGGCAACCGTACGACAAGCGAATTGTTCAAACAAAAAAGGGATTCGTTCAATATTTTTGTCTTCCTTTCGTTGGTTAAACGTGTACGTCATTTCGACGGATCGGTCTGGAAGAGTATGCACACGCGGATATACAGTGATTTTTAACATTTTTCCTAACACTGAGCTGTCAAGCAGCTGCGAGCACCACTGCGATACAAGGCTCGTTTTTTTTTTATCGTTCTTGTCGTTTAATTATACGCACACGATACGCGATGCACACTATCGCCGAGGGTCTCTCGGTGTTGTTTCGCAGAAGAGTCGAGTTTTGCATGATTTGGACCACCAGGAGACCCGTATGTCACCGTCAACTACGACGAAGGCTGACGAAGGACGCAAAGAACCGTCACCTGCCGTGGTTCTTTACGGCGCTGTGATTTCTATATTTAGCGACCGCTTCTGTACAAAATTATTGTTTTCGTCGATTTGGTCAGTCCAACATAGGGACTATGCTGATCGAACTTTCAGGGTTGTGTTGGTTGCGCGCGTTCGCCGCCTCACGCGCCGACGCGCGCACTTTACGCGGGTGAAATCAAACGACGCAGGAAAATGTCAACGAATTATGTAGGAAGGTGAATCGCAATGTAACTTTAAACTTCAGATAAGCAAATTAACCCCTTCTCGTACCATTTAGCTCGACGAAACTAGGGCCGAAAACTGATGTTTATATTTCACCCGACTATTTGTTTACGAGCCTGGCTCGTGATACTTACGTTTGGGCGAAAATCTTCATCGCGAGTCAGACTCGTCAAAGTACGACAAGGGGTTAAGTAGAATGACCGAAACGTATTTTTTGTAATGCGATGTAACAGCAAATGACCGCTAATTTTGATTGTTCAGACGCTCGATTCGTAAATGACAATCTGCACTATCGGTTTTCTATTGGGCTGCGCGTTGTTCGCCGCGATATCGCGAAGTACGACCTCGACCGCATCCTCCCAATCCTGATCCTTCGAATCCGCCCGATTAAACGAAGCCGACCATTTTATGCGAGGCATCGATATCACCGTCAAGACTTTCCTAAAATTAATATTTATACGATTGAATTCTCTCGTAATGAAATGAACTCTAGTCAGATTAATACCTGAGGTCCGAATGAAGCGCGACCATGTCGCCACCAGCCTGCTCGCCAAGCCTCCGGATGGCCTCGGTCAACGGCCCGCTGAGTCTTTGCAATCTTCTCCAAGATTGCGTGTACTGCAACCTAACAAGTTCAATGATGGTGCTGGTCAGCGCCAAGCCCACCAGAATGTACAGGGTGCACAGCAGCGTGTACTTCGGCTTCTCTGCGTACGTGCGACGACACGAAGCGAGCTATAATAACGTACAGATCGTTCTCAGAGTGCATACTGCACGTTCTGCTACTTACTCGGGACCAAGTCGCCGAATCCTATAGTAGTCATGGTCACGAAACAAAAATAAAATCCATCGAAGAAGTCCCAGTCGTCTTCCCACAACATAAACATGCCTGCACCGCAGGCGAGGTACAAGAAGAGGAGGGCGATCGCTGCAAGAGCTCCTAAAGGAGTATACCGAACGATACGTTAGGGTAAGTAGGTAAAATTAGTAAAATTAATAATCGATTTGTACTTTTTCGTTTCGAGTTTGCCAGTGAAACTCACCGAGCGATCGTCTTCCAGCTAAATTTGTCGGAAGACAGGAGAAGGTACATCGAAACGGAAGCTTCGACCTCATGGTCAATCCGACTTTGATCACTGCTGCGGCAAACAGTTTCCCCCAATCGGCTATCACCGTCAACGTGAGGGGAATACCGACGAAAGCGAAGAATATGCAAAAGATCCTACCCCAACCAGTAGATGGAACTACATTTCCGTACCCTGAAAGACATAACTGTAGCATGTGAGGTGAAGACATATAAGAGAGCCCGCAACATAAAATTTCGGCCAATTTCATTGCAAATATCCTTTTCCTATTTGACTGTTTTCTACTAAAGAATACAAATAATCCAAGACTGGGAGAGCACAAACGGTGCGTCGCTCCGCTAGAAAGTCGGAAACATGTAAGAAATAACAGTATCTTTGACTGAAATCATTATTACTGAAATTTTTAGTGTGTATTGTTGACATACTAAATTGGATAAAAAAAGTCGGTCTGGCAGATCGTAAGCGATGCTAAATGGGTCTGGCAGTCGGAAAACCTTGTCGGAAAAACGAAGTTTCGGGTTGTCCAGAAAGTTCGTGGCAATTTTTAAGAAACATCCAAAGACACGTTTGAATTTTGATATATATTTATTGAATTGTGTATGTACCATTTGGTTCCACAACTTTTCCACTTTTTAAGAGGATGTCCACATGTTATTTGTTTTCAGCCATTCCGATATATTCAGACCTGTACCGCCTACTAAAAATCGGCATGGACTTTCCAGACAACCCAATAGTTTGAGTGAAATCATTAATTCTGAAATTTTTTGTATAAACAATATGTATTACATAGCGTTAAAAAAATTTGGTCCGGCAAACTTTGAATGGTGTTACATCGGTCTGACAGCCGTTTAAAAGAACGAACACACATGCGTTACCGGCGTTGAAATCTCGATAATCTAATAAAACTATCAAGTAATAATTATTTTTAAACATTATATACATTAGTTATGTACAAAACATTGCTGTGATGATTTTTATTTCATACAATTATTATTATTATTATTTAACTTCAATAAGTCATGATTTATCACCACTCAAAGTTTGCCAGACCAAATTTTTTTAACGCTATGTATTAGATATTGTTTATAGAAAAAGTTTCAGAAATAATGATTTCAGTCAAACTACTTCGTTTTTCCGACAAGGTTTGCCGACTGCCAGACCCATTTAGCACCGCTTACAATCTGCCAGACCAACTTTTTTATGCAATTTGGTATGTCAACAATACACGCTAAAAATTTCAGTAGTAATGATTTTGGCCAAACGTCGAATTATTATAATACGTCATAGTGAAGCGTTGCACCACTGAATTCGTGCCAGACCAAGCATTTCTGAACCAGGGAGACATACCATCTTCGGAAAACAGGTTCATTTGTGTAATGAAATGTGTCACCCATTTCTGTCGCGGGCTCTCGGACTTTTATATGTGGCACAATAAAGATAACGAAACTTATTACCGATCGTGGTAAGGACAGTGCTTGCGAAAAAGACCGCTTGAAGAACGCTCCATCTTTCAGTGGGTATCGGCGGCAGTTCTGCTGGTCCCCGATCCTCTTGATCGATCGTGTCTGCTACGAAACTTATCAACAAACCACCCTGCGCTGCTTCTTGCACAGCCTCTTCGTATTCTTGTAATTTCACGCTGACCTGCAATCATCTTCTGCCATCGTACACCTTGTAACTTTCGACACGTTTTAAATCTGTTTAAATGATCTCAGGAACAATGTTCGTTTCGCGAATACTGTCCGCGTTTTCTCGACTTACCAGAGTGTGCAAGTTCGAGACGTCGGAGTTATTGGAAATGGAGTCGACGAACGAGCGTCTCAAGGTGCGCAAATTGGCGCGCAGACTTTCCAAACGCGCCTGTTCCGCCGGAAGCTCGATATGCCGAAAAACCTGACAGCGGGGGCAACAGTCACTAACGACATAGCAGCTTCGAATCTACTTGTACAGCGTCGATACCAAGAACGTTAACGTCTCGTGATCAGGAAATATAATATGAAATATGCAAATCCTAATTTATCTGATAAAATTGTACTCGAGCGCACTTGCAAACTTGGCGAATCTCGAGTGGGCGTCTCGACGCCTGTTTACCATCGATACTCGACCGTATTTACCGAACGCATGTCCGGTTTACGTTTCGATAGCGTCGTTAATCATTCCCTCTGAAGTTGAATTTAGAAAAAAAACACGAATCGTAGAGCGAATGATTCGCCTTGTATTATTATAACTTTCACATCAAATAATATAATATATTATTTTCAAGTGTAAAGAATAACAAAACATTAAATATAACGTACTGCGGTCGTTTTGGTGATATCGCACCCTACGATAGTGTCACTATGTGTTTCTAATAGCGCTATTGGATGTATTTAATAATGACGTGTTGCGATCAAACGAACAGATCGAGAATTGAAAATAAAAATGTTATTCGTAAACGTTCGACAGAGTATGGTAGATAGCAATCGCAACCGAGCGTACGATTGGTCCATTGCTAAAAATAAAGACACCGATTGGTAATCCAGACACACGTTGTTATTTCTATAAATATTACGTTCCCCGTAAACTCTGGTAACCAAACAATTAGAGACGTGAACGTTCGTGGGCCGCCCGGAGGAATACCGATCAAGCCATCGTCGTCGATGTTTGTCTGTATATTTTCGAATCTCCGATAGGACGTAAGCTGCGCGTTCCTCGGTAGCGACCACTTGTATTTCTAATTTAACGACATTGTACTTTCGCCATAATGCATAGTGGGGCAAAATCCGAGAGAGCTAGCGAAAATTAAACAAACAGATTCTGAAAATCGAGGATTCTCGTTTGGGATGCGCCACTTAAGAGTTTCCTTCGTCAAGGTCATGCGCAATTATTACGTAAAGCGAGTGTTACGAGTACTTTTTTCATTACGTTCAAACATTTTTGAGACATAGCATCTGATCTTCATATATTTCTTTTTGGTCTGCTAGTATTTAAAAAAAAAAAAAAAATATGAGGTGCGAGCACGAAGCAGTTAAGTATCGTTGTAAACAAGTATTAAAATATGGTATGCGTTTTTTAACGAATGAATAAACTAAAGAAAGTGTGCGTACAGCCGGAGTCTGACTCACCAAACCGCCAATTACCGTGTAGAGCATCAAGGTAATTAAAAGTCCCACGTGGCCGGCGGCCGCTTTGAACCTCTGCATGTACTCCTCACGGAGGAATCGCCTCTTTTCTACGGCCTCGTTGACGATGTCGTTTCCTGGAGTAAATTCCACGGTTAAATTCGCCTTCTTGGACGTCATTCTAAACGCGCGCTTTTCACAGACCACGTAACCGTCTGCGTCGCCCAACCAGAACTGATCAGATTCGCTTCCACCACGGTTATTTCCGTATGGTGCAGCGACTGAAGCGTCTCTTCTTAAAATCTTCGCTCGAGACTCGATTTGGAACAACGCTCGGTATTAACTCTGGACCACGAGCTCCGTTGACGTCTGACGGAGCCCAGTTGACAAAACATTGCTTCATTTGCTGGTGAAGAGTCGCTACTTAGAGTAAAGTCATTTTTTCATTTAATTTTCCATGGGAGTCGAGTGAAGAAGACTGTTACCAGTCGAGGAACCTTAAACAGCAAAGAATAAACTACTTGAAAATGAAATCTCTCGAGATGATATAAACGATTCGTAATATTAATTGTAATACCTTGAAGAACGCTTTGGCGCCATATTTTAAAACTCGACAGCATCGAGTATACGTTGTATACATTGCCTGGTTGGGGGTGCACAAGATCCTATTGCGTGTTTCTGACATTCCACTCGATGCACAGTCGATAATGCAGCGCTATGAAAGAAGCGTAATCGTTATACTTGAAAGAAGTTTGCGAGCTCCGAAAAGAGTGAAAATTCGAACGAAAGTGGAGGCTACCTTTAGATAATTTAGACGAAATACTCGATGTTTACTAGGAATTAATTTGATGACCGAATTCAGCGAATATTTTTCGTAAGTATTCTTTGTAAATAGTGTTTGACAGGTTATCCAGTATTATGAATAATAGTCAAGTATAATTGGAAATAAATCGAATAATAGTGACTAAAAATGATATTGCTACTATGGTATTCAATACAGTACAACCAAATCTTGTACTACAGAGAGCATTTTAACAGAAGATAATGGCTTCTATTTGGATACCAAATGTATGCACATAGGGCATCCATCTTATTTTCATCAATGTTTACAATACTGAATATAAAATAGTACTATTGTTTCATTGCTAAACATCATTCTTTTCAGATCATGACAACTGTGAAAATTCATGGTGGAATTGACATTTTACGATTACCTGTCAACCAAGACGAATGCATCTTTCCACCGTGGCACATTAAATACACGCAGTCTCACATATTACATTCTAAATGTTCCAAAAGTGAAAATGGCTGTAGTGCTGACGATACAAATGCTTGCCAGTTTTGCATGTATGACAGTAAACTTTATTTGATAACGAAACTTGCATCAGCTTAAGTCTTATAATTGATTTAATAGTTTCAGTCATACCTTAGACCTGCCACACATGCCAGACATGGTATTTCCAAACAATATATTACTCCTAAAGCATCAAAGCGGTGCAGAACTACAATTCAATGCTCTGGATGCTTTGAAAACTGTTTCAAATGGGAAAGTTAACGTGCAACTCGCGTGTGCGGAAGCATGGAAAGAATCTAGGTAGGAATTTTCATCTTGTCTGTTTAATTTGTTAACGCATTTGTAAATGAATAGTATTTTAAAAATAGGTTGGAGAGCAGCGAGTATCTAGAAGAAAAAGTAAAGCCATTCGATTGGACGTTTACTATTTCTTACACGGGTACAGCGTCTAATTTAGAAGTTCAAGAAACTAACGAACGGATCGATATGGATAAATTGAAGAGAAGAGAGAAAATCCTGTTTTATCACGATTTAACGTTATTCGAAGATGAACTTCACGACAACGGTATCGCGGTTTGTTCCGTGAAAATTGTAAGTTAGCGAAATTGTTATATCTGTATACGATAATTAGAAAAAGATGAAGTGGACTTTTGCTCCGCAGCGCGTTATGCCCAGCAGCTTTTTCATTTTGTTAAGATATTTTTTGAGGATCGATAACGTAATGATAAGAATTAACGATACTCGGATTTATCACGAGTTCGGGCAAGACTATATGTTGAGAGAGTACACGACGAGAGAAGCCAAGGTTGAAGAGTTACGCGTAAGTAGCTTCGCGATATAAATAAAGTTATATTTATATTTTTCGATCTTAACAGCTTATTTTATTTTTTTAGGTTCCACCTTCGCTCTTCATAGAGCCGAGCGAGATAGCTCCACATTTACCTTTAACTGGAAGCTACTATCATAAATTAATAATTCCCTCGAGTAAAACGGAACCGGTCACGAACAATGAATCAGTCAATGCAACAATAACCGATGGTCAAGCTGTTAGCACCAGTACAAATAAAACAGACAATTCGGTTACTTAAAAGTTGCATCAACGCGGGAAATATCAGTCCAAGATAAATAATAACCGAACAACTATTGATAAAATGAAACGTTTAAAGAATTTCAAAAGTAATAGAACAATTCAAAAGTTGCTACGTGATTCACTGGAATATCATAAACGCTTTCATTGTATTATGATTCCACAAAATTTAGTCAAAAAATTTGAAATTTGCGATATTTAATATACAAATAGAGCATACAAATGTTGTTTTATTGTTCACTTCTAAATAAAGGCTTTTTAAATATAATTTGTATCTTATTAATTTTTTACATAAACCCTTGTTTATATAGGTACCTTTACATTTTTCTTCTCCAGGGGAAATTCTGGTCTATCTGGATGTTCATCGTACCTTTTTCGAACAACAGTGAACAACCACGAATACAATTTTGCATTATAATCCCATTCATCTATGCATATTACTTTGTTTGCAAGAAAATATAACTTAACAGTCGATATGTCTAGAAATGTAAAATCATTTTCTGGTCTGTGACCAAACATGAAATCAAGTGCACAATATCCTACCGCGTGCACATACTTGCTACGTTCCACCTTCTTGCCCAATAAACCATGTTTGGTTTCTAAGAACCAGTCATGTTCAACAATCTGTGTAACAATTGAAAAGGTCAACATTTTTTTTCTCAATTGCTGCATATCAAATTAATCTCTTACTTACTGCCATTTCATGCATACTTGTATCAGGAGGATAACTAAACTGTGGACGCGGGTTAGGAAAGACTTTTGGGCATGCTGGATTATTCAATGATTCGATATTCATATTTCTCGCAATTTTACGATACTTTTCATCGATCGTTCGTCTTTCAAGCTTTTGTGCATCGAAAAACTTTCTCTCAAAATAAACAGTAATGGATCCTGTACCATCGTCAACTGAAATTAACCTTTTAGCATAAATGCTTATTTTCAGATTTTTGTAGATTTTTATATATAAATTGTAGGTTACATTCGTTACATTTACCCTGGTATTGATAATATTTTGCATCCTCCTTAACAGTCACAACAAATCCTACTATCTCAATTTTACCTAATTTAATATTGGGCATATTGAGAGGATGAAATTTCACACAATTATCTTCAAAGAAAGGCACAAGTCTGTTCAATTCCATTATTAAGAACGGTTCGTGTATCGACACAGAACCTGAAACAATTTGTCTCACAAATATGAACTAAAATCAGGTACACATCCATGTACCTTTCAAATTTTTGAAATTCACCCATTCTTCCTTCTCAGAAATGTACAATGGATAATCATAATCTCCACTGTGCGAAACGAAATCTGGCTTTATATCTTTCGGTAGATTCGTCCAATGTGTTAAACCTGACATTTTCACAGTACATACTCTATTTTTACGTAAAAAAATTGCCGGTAACAATTTCTTCGGTCACTAGTAAAGAAAAATTCAAAATATTTGAAACCTAGCTTTTACGAAGGTATACTGAATTTCATGGTTCGACGTTAGGGTGCGCTGTTAGTTCAATTTCAAAATCATAACCTCACCGTGTTAGTTTGATATTACATTGCGATCAGCGCTACTCTTGCGATTCGAAAATGTTTGGGAAAACGATGGAATTCTATTGATCTTTTGTTTATGCAATATAGATCGCAATGTTTGCAAATTTTGTTCAACAACTTTGTTCCCCTTATTAAAACGGTAAATGCAGAATATAGATACGAGAAATATCGTATTTTATAGAAACTAAAAGAAAGGGAGATTCAACTTCTCAATCGAATCCAACTTGATCCTTAACTTTTTGGGGGATATTGAAAAATCAATGTTTGGACTGTTTGGAAAGTCCATGCCGATTTTTAGTAGACGGTACAGGTCTGAATATATCGGAATGGCTGAAAACAAATACATCTGTACATTCCTTAACAGGTGGAAAGGTTGTGGAACAAAGTGGTACACATATAATTCAATAAATATACATCAAAATTCAAACATGCCTTTGAATTTTTCTTAAAGACAGCCATGAACTTTTCGGACAACCCAATACTCGAAAAAGAGATTTAAACTTAAACATAACTGTATGTTTAAAAGAAGCGTAATCTATGGAACATGTATCGACTGAGAGATAATTAAAAGAGAGAGGAGTCACGTATGAAAATGAAGCTTGAAGTTGAAGCGTAAATTTTGATAGTACAGCGAGAGGGTGTTCAGAAATAGAGATCAATGTACACCGATAGCTAATCGAGATCTATGCAACATATTTTGTTCTGCGAAGATCATAATTGCTCTAACCATTCGTACAGTATCACGATCGACTAACACGGATCGAGTCCCGTGTGCATTGTTCCTTTACACACCGTCTGACCTTGGGAAGGTCACGCCTGTTACACGTACCTCGCATTCCACGAATCCCCCGCGTTCCATTCTTCCAGCGTACTTCGATAAGCAGTAACGTCTCATTCTTGAGAGTCGGTTAATAAATACGTGCCTTCTGTAATCAAACCCTACACGCTACTGTTTTCCAAAGTAGGGGGCGTGCTGGACGCCTCGCCATCCAGGGGGCGGGTGGGGGGGGGGGGGGGCAAAGAATTTTTAATCTAATGCTTTAATGCAACGCAAATGCATCGTTTCGAAACGAAATACGTAGCCATATTATATTATCTGGGATAAACTTAATCAGTATCTGAAATAAGATGGAAATGAAATGCGTCAATATCCTCAAACGGGTCGAATATAATACTTATTTCTTCTAACGAAATTAAATTAATCTAAGCGACGATCGTTTCCTTTCCCGCGAAAAATTAAAAATTTAAGATATCACGATTCGAGACGTTTGGAAAGCGGATAGTTCAAAAATGAAGCAATTATTCACCGATTAATCTTCGTTTAGCAGAGGGTGTCCATGTTATGGAAGAGACCGTCGCATTAAAATGTAACGCATTCTAGTCGGCCCTCGAGAGAAGAACATCCCGATTCCCAAACGCGGCAAGGGGATGCGGACGGGTAACCATTTCTGGCTTAACTATCGCGATAAAAAGTAGAGAAGGAAAGGAGAAGCGAAGCGAATCGATCGTTGATCGTCCGACATTGTGTCACGGTACATGTATCTCTGTGAAAGAGACTCGAGCAAAAACCGACCAGCTTCGCGACACGGCAGGAGAGGAGAGCTCGGACAGGGCTATCGATAGGTAGCTTCTTTTCGTTCGATAACTTTCGATTAATCTTGAAGCCGGAAACGCAACATCCTGGCGAAGCTAGCGCCGAATTTTGTCGGAGTTTTATGCAAACATTGTGCTTGGCGACTTCTTGTTTCGAGATTCAAGTTGGCACCTGGCTCTTGGAATAAGTTGATGCTTGGAGACACGATTTTTAACCCATTCACTGCCAACTACGAGATGGCTGATAGCTTGCACCGCAAGTTTAGATTGTTTGCAATCGAGGTACAAGTGGAGATACTGGTCGAGGAACAAGTTAAAGCTTTCGAGGTATAATATATTAGAAAGGAAGAGGAAAAAAACGATTAAAATTTGCCTAGCAGACAATGGGTTATTAATCGATGTCCTGCACAACTGGCGGAGGAAGAGGTACAGTTTGTTCCATTAGGTTGTCCCGGAAGTTTCTTTCGCGAGTTACAACTCAATTATTTTATGTAGTCGTGTTTATATAAATAGACAATCTAATTTCATAGATATTCATGTTGTAACGGCAATGGAGCAAAATGAATCGTGCACAATTCAGTAATGTAACGCGAAACATAAAATATTGTGCATGTATTACTTATTAATAAAGCGAAAGAAACTTTCGGGACAACCTAATAGTTCCCGTAAGTGTCGCGACACTTTCCTCCGCAAGGATCGCTATGTCTACTACTTCTAGGAACTGTTGACTCGGATGCAAGACTTGTTATCGATGCTCACCAAGCATCCAAATGGTGAACAATTCTACCCATTCTAACTTTAATCGCGAGAGGTTCGTCCCCATCGCTGTCCATCGCTACCTCGCATGCTACCATGATGCGTAGGTGTTTCCGGCCGGCTGAAGCACGGGCATCTGCCTGGTCTCTCGGCGCGCAAGAACGACGAGGACAGTCAGAGACCGAGGGAGACGTGAAGAAAGAAAAGAGAGAGAGAGAGAGAGAGAGAGAGAGAGAGAGAGAGAGAGAGAGAATGGGATATCGAGTCGACGGCGAATCGAGAGAGGAGAGCGAATAAGGGAGACCAAGCGAGCCAAAGCGAGAAAAATAGAGTCTGCCTGAGGGCAGAGCGAGTGGAAAAGCAGGATGCGTGGTGGAAGGACGGCAGATACAGAAAGCATGGCGTGAGCGAGACGGAACGCTCGGCCGGAAGCAGTTACTCGTGCGATGTAACGAAAATATCAGGCGTCCGTTTCGCAATCGGCCTACCCGCGTTCACTCGAGTTTAATATAGAACACTCGCACGCCCTGTCGCGAAAACATCACGCTAACGTCGCTAAGCGCACGCCGCTATCGCGTTTATCGCGCTATATCGAAAATTATCGTTCCTCTTCGCGCGCCCGTCTTCCTCCAGCCTCTACCGACTCGTCCACGGTCCCTACGTCCGTTACAGCGTCGACCATCCCTGGGACGATCGCTCGGAGACACCGTTTTCGCGATCCTCGGGCTCAATGTCAACGTACCCGCGGATTCGTCGCTCGCGTACACTGGGACATCCTTGGAGAAATCAATTGGGTCACTAGGAACCCTCGGATCTAAAGCTTCCCAAATCCTTATGGTCTCGGGGTCCTTCGGTGTCCTCTACGAGGCCTTTTAACACTATACCTAGCACGACGTTAATTCTCGGTCCATTTTATATGAACAGACTTGCTTTAAAAATGAGATACTTTCGTACGTTCTGAGCAACATTGCTGGTTTTTGAGGGGCGTTGGCGACGGCACGCGAATCCCCGCGACGTCGACGCCGCGCTTGGGCGTCCCTTCGGCTCGAATCTCGCGGGGACGGCGTTCCGTGACCTCGGTCATTCTAATCTCTCTTTCATGCTAATAAATTTCTGCGCGGCGTATCTGTGTATAACGTGGCTTAATCTGCCCTGCCTGCTCGTAAATCACATTCGTACAGTCGATGGCTCTCTCCGTGGACCTCTCTCCTTCGCGACCTTGCTTCCTACATGCAACCCTCAAAAAATCTGATCAGTTACAGAGGTGACCAATAATGAAACAAAAAAAAAATAGTTAAAGAGGTTCGTTGGTGCAAAACTGTCCGAGTAACAGAAGTTTCTCACTTCTCTCGGTACAAACAGCTTTCCACGACTATTCGATCCTAAAAATGAAAGCAACCGTTGAAATTTCATTCCGTTCCAACATCTCGCGGCCTCTTCCCATCTTGGTTGGTCGTTTCGTAGCTTCGATAAGCCTAGCCAGCCGTACGAGTCCGTTACGTCCAAAAATTCCGCGAAATTCTCGCATGGCGCCGTCTTTCCTGAAAAGTTTATCTTCGATTAGCCCGCGATCGGCTCCATCCTCGTTTCACCTACGGCGAAGTGCACGAACGATCGATCAATAGGATGTTCGCGGAACGACACTAGAAATATCACGCGATTCCTGGAACACCGCGGGCGTTCCGCGAACATCGCTCTATCAATCCCGATTCTTTCCCTCGACCGCATTATTGGCTGCTATTTTTGCGTTTCCGGGACGATGCACTTCGCGAATCTCTAGTAAGTACAATGGCTGTCCCTATTAGAGCAGAGCGCGTTACGCGTCGTCGTTGAGAAGCTGCAGGCACGAAAATTTTCGGGATAAGTCGAATGAAACGCGAGCTATGTATATCGTTAACATGTATAATAATATGCATGAAGTTATAGACTTAGTCAGAAAATAGGTACGATAAATTGAAATCTCTATAATGGAATAAATGCAAATTACGGAACAATTTACTGTTCGTTTTAAACGAGCCTGTCCCGAAGCATTTCGAGACCTCGAGTCGGATCGTTTAAACAAATCAGAATCTCGAGCCATATTTGTCGCGGTCCCAGTTCCGTTGAACACAATCGAGGCCCTTGTGGTTTCTCTGTTTATCGGTGGTGCTTGTCGTATGACAAGCTGTCCTCCCGTTCCTCCTCTTGCGCGGCGGGTTGTCATCGTGTCACGGGAGCCTTATCTCCGCGCTTTTACGACTGTTCTTCCATTAACGATTACGTTATTATCGGCGCTGTATCGAGTGTAACGCATGCCACCGAAGATCACCGTCAGAGGAAGACTTTTTTCGTCGGGTCGCCACCCTTTCACGGTCGGCTCCCGTCCGCTCGGCGCGTATCCTTCGCCGGGAGAGCGATACGATAAGTGCCACGTATCGTGGCAACGCGACGTCCTGATGGTTAATTCGTGCCGCGAAATTACCGCGTTGCGCGTGCACACGTACAATGTATCGGGGAGAAAACTAGTTTCGCGCAGGAAAGGATTAAAGGACGTCTCCCGGTAGCGTTGACTCCTTCCAACGTGGCCGAACGAGTCGCCGAGGCAGGCAAAACCGAGGCAAAAGCGAGCCAGGCCAATCTTCCCTCGTTGATGCGTTCGTTCGAGCGAGGAGGGAGGGATAAGTAACCGGAGGTAGCGATGGCCTCGAGGTCCTACCAATTCGAGACATCCTTTCGAGGTGGAACACGGTTTTAATAGCGGACTCGTCGCGGAAAGTGACCACGGGGTCCACGAGCACGGACTACCACTCGCGGCTGGACGAGATCCGTGGTCCACGTGCAGGGATTCCTTTGCACTCTCGAATGCAATCTCTTTGCATCCCGGGAATCTTTTGTCACGACTAGAAAATACTGGATAGTTCTAAACTATCGATTAAATTGATATCGCGTAGCTATTATCTGATAAGAGGTGCAATATGTATCCCGACTCGTTATAATGTGCACCTTGGGATATAAAATACGTATTGGAAAGAGTAGAAAAGAAGAGAGAAATAAACAAAGATTATTGGCTGAAGCGGGAATTTACATGTTGATAAGACTATGCATTTGTAAGATAAGATGCTATGCATTTATAGGGGTATGCAAAATAAAGCACCGATATCGCTACAATTCGTAAATTTATGATCTATGAATCTTTTCGAACGTTGGCTATGTTTAGTACCTATTTGCTATATCGGTGTTTGTACCATAAATGCGTAGAATCTGCAGTGCACTCATCGAAGAGTGAAGATTTCATGCATTCGTGACGTGCAGTAATACAGAAAACCTACGAAAAACATGTACAACGTATGTCGAATACATTCTACAAATAAATATAAAAATATTTTCAGTTTCATTGTGCACATCTGTTCATATTTTCCATATACGTTTTATATTAATTCATATCGTAAATGCATAAAATCCGCAGTATACTAAACCGAATAACCAATAAAAAAGAAACGATCGAATTATTCTTCACAAATTTCAGTGAATAAATAATACAAACCTCAAGGTCCGTATAGCGAAAACCAGAGACGACTGGATGTCCCGTTTCTGCGAGGACACCCTGTATAGGGTAAATCGCTCGAAAAGTTGCAACAGAGGGAATTGAATGGCCATAGCTAACCGGATGAAGCCGGAGGAAGAGGGAGGGGGGATTGTGTACAGGTCTCGGCATCGAAGGTGGAGCTGAACGGTGGGGAAGAGGCCACTTCCGGTCACATGACGACACTGGACCAGCCAGCCTGCCACTTTTCTCTCTTCTTATTTTCGGCTCGTCCCCTCCCTCCCTCCCTCCCTCCCTACCGCTACGAAGCCACGTCTTCTTCTTCTTCTTCTTCTTCTTCTTCACCGCCTTGATTAACTCGAACCGTCACGAATCGGTCACGAACAAGTGAAACAGATGGCGGAGCCGTGCTTTCTCCTTTTTATTCTCACCCAGCACGTGGAATTTTCGTCCTCGCGCCCTGGACCGGAAGTCCCTGGAACGTACAGCGTTGCCCAAGGATTTTTCCATCGACCCCTGTGTGGTCCGTCGTCCACGCCTTTTACAAATTTCGTTGCAAATAGACTAGCAGGCTCGAATGCTCTCGAGAACAGATGGCTGAGAGTATGTTCTACGGATGTAAGGATGCGAGGATGTTAGTATGAATCGTTTGTAGAAAGTGAATAGCGATGAGCATTATTTTGTAAAGTCAGTAGGTATTAGCGCGGGTCATCCCATAATGCCGTAAGAATCTGTTTACTGTAATCGTGAACGTATCAACGATTCCATTTATATATATATATATATTTTTTTAGTGGAGTAAGCATGGATACGTGTGGGCTCGAGAGTCAAGTGGTTGCAGAGGCCTCGATACGCGAGCAACGCGCGAACCGAATAAATAAATCCGAGAAAGTATGTATATTTGCTTACTAACTTTATTAACAATTGCCGGTATAAACCTGAATCTACTAACAATTAGATAACAACATGTGCGTCAACGCATTCCTATGGACGTAACGAATTCGCATCAACCGGAAGTGAAGAGTCTGGAATTTATGTTCTCGTTTTTCATCTTGTATTTTTTTTTTTTTTTATCGTCGAGTTCCCCTCGTCGCAATTACAATAATATACGTATACAGATATATGTATATATATTATTATCAAACGTAGAAACGCGTTCAGCTTGAGGCGAATTTGTATCGATCGTCCATCAGGGGTTGAGAGGAAGGATTGTTGGGGGAGGGGTTAATACACCGAATTGGTACGTTTTTTTATCTCGTTTTTTATACACCACTTGCTCTCGTTCACTCTTACTCACGAACTCTCACTCTCTCTCTCTCGCGCGCGCGCGTGCGTTCTTTTTTTTTTTTTTTTAGTCACTGTACGTTCGCGTACATGAAACATATACATAATAACGTAGGTACGTCCATGTTGAACCACCCTGTGCAATCAAACTTTCGATCGTGGGCACGCAGTTTTGCGATCATGAAGCAATCGTAAACCATCGCAATCAATCACAAAGCGATCACAAGTAATCGCAATTGTTTACAAAGCGACCACGAGTCAACGCCGTGGACCATAAAGCGATTATTGCCCAATTCCCTTCGTAGGCGACCGATTGGAACACCACGCGTTCCTTTTCTCTTTCTCTTTCCTCTCGCTTTCTTTCCCCCGGCTCGCGAAACCTTACATTCGCGATTGTATCAATGCTTGAAAGTACTCCCCCTAAATACGACGCGACAACGTCGATACAGAGGCTCAAAAGTATGCAAAGATAAAAAAAAAAAAAAGAAAGAAAAAAGAGAACCACGCGTCGATTGATATTGCAAAGAGCGACGGACGATCCTAAATTAAATCGGAGGATCGAATTCATATGTCCGGACCAAACACGATTTTGGCTGATTTTCAGTACGTTAAACAGAAATGCATAAATATATATATATATATGTATACGTATGCGTGTGTACGATTGTGTGTGTATACATAGTATTTATATATATACAGAGCGTATAGAGTTAATAATAATTGAAAACTTAGTTCCTTTAGCTTGGCGAGACACGCGCGCGCGCGCACACACACACACACATATTCACATAAAAATACACCGACACGCATATGACACATACACGCGACACAGGTGGGCGCGAAACAGGGACGGGCAAAATTCTAGATCATCTAGATAAAAAGATAGTCGAGTAACGAATGAAAAGTGAACAGTTTTTCATTCGTTACTCGCCAAATAAAATGGGCTTTGATTCATAGTATGGAACATTTCACAATGATCGAACTAATGTTGCGAATAAATAGGTACACGTTGCTTTTGTTTCTTTGTTCTAATCGAATTATGCCCGTCCCTGGCGCGAAACATCGATGGGATCGTCACGTACGCACGGTGGGCCCCCCTCGTTGATATTTTGGCAATCGTTTAATTTCAAATTAATTTCAAAGGTTTCCAACGTTTCGTTTTCCATGGTTCTCGACGTACATTCGCGTACCACTTTTTTTTAAAGATTTTGTATACTTCTTTGCCACGATCACGCCGATCAGGCACGCTCAAGAGTTCTGAAAACGATGTCTTTCGAGCCCTTACGAATCGGGGGCTGGGACTATTCGAATAATTTAATATTCGATGGGAAGAAACACCGTTTCAACCGTGCCAAGCGTTTCCAAGCTCGAGTATCCATCGAGCAGCTCCGGGCAAAATGTAATCCGTGATTATAATCGTTCAGTGAAGAATAATAAAGGTAACGAATATTTTCTAAACAGCTCCTAAATATTACAGAGACCAACCATAGGGGTCGAAGAAATTTTACGTATTCTTGAATGGAGATTTCCGTTGTTCCTATCCGTCGCTTGAAAATATCGACGAGGACGGAATCGTCATCCTATAACGCGTCGGCTGCTAGACTACGATTCGTGAAAATTTCTACGAAGCTAAAACTCTGCCACGAGACTGTCGAACATTCGATAATTTAACGCTTGTCCTAGTACTTAATTTTTGGCCGAGACGTAGAATATCTAACCTTTCCATCGAATAACCAGGAAACAACACGTTGCTTTTATTCGTAATCCATTATACTAATTTTACCCATCTCTTCAACGTTCGAGCGAGCAATGGAAGGTTAACACACCTTGGGGCTGCGTGGGAAGCGCTGTTACCGTGCAATTAAACGCCGCGCCTCGGCCTCTGGCGTATGAGCGGCCTCGAAAGCGTTAATTATTCCAAAAATCTTGCTCGAGGAATAGAAAAAGAGAGAGGGGGAGGGGAGGGCGGGCGGGAGGGGGCACGGTGCCCCGACTAACGAGGAAAACGATTACTCGGTACGTTAAACTCGCGTTCGTTAAGGCGAAGAAGCTCGTCGCGGTTTCCTCTTGCTTTCGTCGCGGTTTGGCAACGGAGATGGACGAAATTTTGATCTGGACGAGAATTGCAAATAACGAAAAATCACGACTCAGAGACCACTATCCGTAAACGATAGAGTTCGAATTGTAAAATGAGATATATCGTGAAATAAAAAAAGAAATGTAACTGTTCCACTCGATAGATACCAAGAATAAAAGAGCAATTCACGCGCGTTCCTACGGAACGATATTAATTAGACTCGCACGCACGACTAGATAATACTGGAAAAAAAAATATATATATATAAACGAAACGAATGTACCGAGGCGAGCGTAGTCGCTTGGAAGATACGATACCGACTCTCATTGTCGGTACCACCTCTGTACATGCGTACACAGTATGCGACCCCCGAAAATAAGAAACTTCAGTGAAATGTATCAAAAGGACCAAGATCTAGATCTTAAAACTCCATAGAAATAAAACATTTTTGCATTGCTGTCGACGTTAAAAAAAAAAAGAAGTTCAAAGAGGGGATTCCACACGTGGGAACGCCGCTTAAGGTCGTCGTTGCGCACGAACGCGCACCCGTCTTTGCACCTTATTCGATTTACGAGCTCCACCGTGCGTCTTCCACCAACCGTGCAAGCATAGGCGTGCAGATTTCACGCGTGACCCCTCGCCCCCCCCCCCCGAATATCTCATCCCCTACGCCCTCGCGAGATGCTCCTTTTTCACGCGTAGATTTAACCCCCGTACCATTCCTATTCGAAGATGGGCAGAATTTCAATTCGAAATAGGATTTAGGTTTCTGAAAGTTTCTGAAAGTTTTCGAATGTACTTCGTTTTCCAAAGATAAATGATTAAACAGAGGCCTTGGAAAGGTGTAAATTACTTGGTTTGTCGACGACAAGACGAGAGGTAATTTCAAAGTAAACCGCCTAGCTCTGTACCGCTTAAAAACTCAAGTACATAATATGTAAATAGTTTACATACACGTATATGTATATAAATATAAATAATTTATATAAATATTCTATAAAGTATATAGATATCGATATGTATGGATGATTCACAATGTTCCAAATTCTATATTTAATCACTTATCGGTCATATGAAATCTTTTATTCGGACGAAAAATTTTGCCCATCTTCGTGTACCTTCTTTCATCGCGCGTACGTTGTTGTCTCGATATCTGGCGTGTGTCGTACCCGCCACGCTCGATACGTGCCAGTGTTAACGAGGATAAAAGCACGTAGTGTACCCCGGTGTACATCGAGAACCTGGAGGAAAACGCTCGGAAACGCGGACAATGCTTCTTTTCAGAGCATCCTCTTTCTATCTCTCCCCCTCTCCGTTTCGCTTCCTGACTTCTTTTTCATTCTCTCTCCCCCCCGCCCCTCCGTGTATCGCCGTTCTCGAGCGCACGCGCACGTGCGTTTTCAATCATGATACCGTATAAACACGGTCCCTCTCCCCCCCTTGAAAAACTTCCCTCACCGCCCGTTGATCAAACATTCTCGCCCCCTGCACGTGAATATTCTATTTTACTCGGCGACGCAGCCACGAATAAATTAACCGTAGAAAAGTTTGCTCTTTATACAAATGTAATATACAATATACATATCTATATCTATGCGCGTACAGGCTGTCCGCGTTATCATTCGCCGACGTTGCTTCGATCGGAACTGAAACGACCCCTCGAAATCGATCCCCTAACGAACGAAATTCAAATTGTAATCGTGTCAACTATAATTTCAATACCGTTCGTTTCGTTAATTCGTTGCCACGAGTAAACGACGGTGGTGCTAGCTGAGCGCAAAGGGTTGGTGTCTATAAAAGAAAAAAATGATTAGTGAAATTTACTCCCCTTTGGACGAAACCCAAGACGGCAATAATAACACGAATATTCCGTACCCGCACATACACGCATTTATACAGACAGCACGAATGCATGCCTACGTACATATATATATATACGTGCTCGCGTTTAATATACTTTAGCGTTTCTTCTATTTACCCTCTTTCTCTCTCGTACGTTCGTCCACTCGTTCACGGTGTGTGCGCGTACTATTTATATATTTTATCGTGTACAGACCTATCTATACGTAAGTGGTATGTCTCTGCGTAATACGCACGCTCGCGTACCTTTTATCATCGTCTTTCTCGCCCTTTCTCCTCCTCGCTCGTGCCGATCCCCTCCGCCCTCGTCCTTTTTCTTCCATTCTCTCTCCATCGGGGCTCTCCTCGTCGCGTCGTTCGGATCCCCCACTCGCTCCGCATTCTCTCCCACTCTCCCATTCGCTCGCTCTCTCTCTCTCTCTCTCTCTCTCTTTCTCGCGCGCGCGCGTGCACATGGAAGAGAAATAATAAATAATTAAAACACTCGCGACGTCAGACGTACAAACTCGTCGGAACTTCCCAACGCACATAACTCATCGTTTCTCGACTTAAATGCAACTTGCTTGTACTTGATGCGATTCACTTTGCTCCCAAATGTGTCCCCGCACTCGTCCCGAATCGATCGACCATCGTCGATTATCGTCCGTTCCTCCCACGGCCCCCGACGCCAAACTACCCGTACACGACGAGGTTCGCAAACAGAATTCTCCAATGGAAAGAATGGTAGATCGGAGCCTATGGTCGTAGACAACTTCCTGTTACGCGTTGACTGTCGCGTAACCAACCGACAAGGTAAAATGTCAAGGATGCAGTTCGCTGCGTACGGTAAATGGTTCGGGTAGTTTATTGGTCCTCGTATTCGCGCGGAATTCTTTCGTGAATAAGGCACTTTACAGACGGAGAAAATAAAACAATCGTTTCGGGTGACAGTCAACGTGCAAACCTCGATCGTGTACCGATACTACCTCGATCGTGTACCGATACTACCTCGCTTAAAGATAGAACCTCGGGGTTGATGAAACGACCCATCGACTCGAGCGGTAGCTGCTGAGGTGACACACCCCTCTCGTATATTCATTTCGTTGAGTTGTCGGTAACCGACGAGAAAATAAATAAAATCATTCATTGAATATCCAATTTCTTTGGGAAAGATTCGAATAAATTATAATTACGAGATCGCGATAAAAATTGTTAATTCGCAACAGGGTTAACGTACCGATACGCGGCACCGCTTTAAAGTTACTCTTCGTTGTTCTACATCTCTCGTACCCCTCGAGCTAGCCGTTCGAGTCCGAGGAGGAGTTTCAGTCCCCGGGAGAAACTTGTCCAGCGATCTCCCCTGTTAAAGATAAACGTCGATTTTCGATCTGTAGGCGAGGGCGCGAACGGCGAAACTTTAGAGTTCGGGCGTGACCGGATCGAGCAACCTTTTCTCCGGGTCCCTCGAGTCCCCGATGTCGTTAGCGATGGGATGATGCCTGCCGGAGGCTTGGCTCCCGAGGGTGCTCGGGTTGCACCTGCATCCCTGGGCGGCGTGCCGCGCGTAGCACGTCTCGCAGAGGGCCACGCAGCCCTTGAACGGCCAGTAGCACAGCAGGCAGGGCATGACCAGGGTGAGGGCCGCCAGGCAGGCCCACCTGGAGGCAGTCTTGTTCCCCGTGCAGGAGCACGGCTCGTCCGCGCAGCTCCCTGCCGCCTCTCCGTCGATCCCGCCGGTACCTGTGCCGTCTGCACAGTGATAGAACAGTCCCTTCACGCAACAGAGGCAGGACGCGTAATCGAGGATAGTGTCCGCGGAACAGAAGCACTTGTTGTCGCACAGCCATTTGCTGGGCAACGGCGGGGGTTCGCGACAGGACTCGCAACGGCATCTGCCGCAAAAATTGCACATTATCGACAAACCGGCCGGATCGTAGGTTCTGGAGGCGAGGCTGTTGGCTGGCTCCTTGGTGAAAGAGACCGGCTGCTTGGTAACGGCGTTGGTCCCCACGGCGTTCGCTGTCGTGGATGCCGCGGCGTGAGTCCCCGTCGCGTTCAAACCGCTACGAAACGCCTGGTGAGCCCTGGCGGCGTGCAACCGATGATGGGTGGCCGCCACAGCAGCGTCGGAGAGACCCTTCCGACGCTGCTGCCTCCTGTCGATCTTCGGGCAGTCGGTGGCCGCGGCTCGTTTCTCATCGTCCAGACGACGCTCCTGGTTCAAGCAGCAGTGCTTGAACGGAGCCTCCACGTACTCGTTGATGGTTCTCTCGCCGTCGGGCCGCGGAACGGTCAGGCTCACCTCGCCGATGGGACTTCTGGGAGGCGTGTCCGAGGTGGAGAGCGTCCTGGGCGACGTCTCGATCGTCTCGACGTTCCGCGGTCGACTTCTGAACGTGCTAGACAGGGGACTCAGAGGCGCGGTGGTCACCGGAATTCTAGGATTCGACTGGGTCGAGACACTGCTGGTCGCCAGCGTGGTTGCGGCGACTACCGACGGAGAAGAGGCTACGTGCACGGCTGGCAACCGTGGCGGTGGAAACGGACGATTGTGGTCGTGGACGCGACTCGACTGGACACCCTGGTGAACGGATTGGTTGTCGCCGTCGTCGGAGTTGTTGCTGCCTGCGTCCGTGGTCCCGTCTAGACCGTTTCCAGAGATTATACCGCTGGTCTGCGAGGAGGGTGGCCGCGAGAGCGGCGGGATCGCATTGTTCAGCGACATCCGACCGGATCTCAGTCCAAGATGCTCGGCTTGGTAACGCGCCGCTGCGTCCACGCGACGCTTCCGGTGCTCCTCCTTCTCCTTCGCCTCCAGCTCTTCCTCCTCCTGCCAATGATCCGCGAAACGGACACCGGCGACCTCTGATCCCTCTGCTCCTCGCGCTCCACCTGGTCCAGGGACGCGATTCGACGAGGTGACGAACCCGATTGATCCTGGTCCCGTTCTTCTTGCTGATGCTGCTTCTGGCGAGGATGGCGAGGGGGTACCGCGAACCGACAAAGCCGACGACGACGATGCCCGCTCGCTAGCCCATTGTTCGACGGCTCTCGGTGTACCTGGACACGGTGTATGCTGCTGCTGCTGCCGTTGATGCTGATGACGATTAGTTGACTGACTTGGCGTTGCGAGTGTCGCCTCGTTGATACGCACTGCCCAGCCCGCGCGAGGTGGTGGCACTCTCGGCAAGGGCGTTCCATTAGCGAGGATGATGCTCGGTAATGCTCCGCGTCCGCTTCCTCTCGCCCTCGCGACACGCGCTTCATCCCCACCTGAAACGGTACGCAAACTGTTAACGATGGTTCGATCGGGAATCAAGATCGCGATCAGGAATTATTTATAGAAACCTCGACCTTTGCTTTAGGTATATCTAGAAAGGCTATTCCGTCTTTCTTTTTTATTTATATTGCTACTATAGCATCACACGATGAATTCTGCTTGAGAAACGTGCAAATTCTCTGGTAGGATAAATGGAAACTTTATCTCAGCAAGATTCGTCCACGGAAGAATCTACCATAACGTTAAATAGGACCTGTTTGACATCCGTCTCAGTGCCAGTTCAGGACTTCTCCTTCGTTCAATCCTCTCTAAATCTGATATCGGAAAGTGCACGGTCCAGTATCCGGAGTGTCGGGGATGCGAGGAGGATGGTCGAGAGAAGTGAGAAATTAGAGGAGACGAACAAGTAGCGGCGATAAATCGCAGCGAAAGGGAAGGGATCGGCGATCTGAATGGACAACGGTCGAAAGCGATATATTTTCGGGGATCGCACCTCGCGAGCAGCGAAGGATGCCGTGTACGCGGTCTCCGCTGCCTACGTAGCGACTTCGAGGTAGGTTTGGTCTCCGAACGTGGGCGAACGCTCGGCGAGTGGGCGCGTGCACCAGGTTTCTTGATTCAGTGGTCACCAGCCCACTCGAAGCGCCCACAGTTCTGGAAGAACCGAGCGTTTTGTTAGACCGGAGACCAATCGTGTCCTCCACGCATCTGCGTCGCCTCAGGGCTGTACTCGTGAATCGAACTCGGGATGGATCGAGCTAGAGTGGGACTTTGGAAAAGGCAACCTTTGGTTAGCAACCATTTCGATACTACGAACGATCGTACTCGTTTGCAAGCATCATTCGAGTATCGAGAGGGCTGAGCTGAAATGAAGCGGAGTCTTTATTCCTGTCTCACTTGGTTGGAAAGCTGGATGTTGGAGGTAATAGACTACTTTGGAATTCTAAAGAGATCTAGGAAGAGTAGGCCTTCGAAGGCCTTCTCCACTTTTTCATATACATCAAGATTAAACACACGGCTATAAAGAACGTTACAATAAGTAAATGAAAATGTTCAGGGCATAAAAGAAGCATAGCCCTTTCCTAAATATAGTCGCCTAATTTTCGTCGGCATCAAGAATACCGCAGTGAAAGTCACCAAGTGTCTCGAGAGCCAGTGTTGGCTCCGCAGCCGCGAATGGGAGCATTAAAACGCGTATTCGTCGAGGATAGCAGGAATAATTGGCCAGCGACGAATGTACGGACCCACGATGACATTAAATCCGCCTCGTAATCCGTTCAACACCGTCTCGACCCACTCTCTCGAGGTGCTTACAGAACTGGAAGAAACGACGTTTGTTCGCACAAGACCGATCTCGCGCGTCCTACACGCATCCGCTGTGTAGGTACCAGGATCGTGCGACGATGCCGGCGCCCCGATGCTTGCGAAACACCGAATACATTAAATTTCCTCTGCTCCCCTCTTTCGCAAGCGAAATTACTTCGACGAAATTACGTACATCGATTATTCGAAATTTAGGGTACCAGAGCTTAGGTAAAAGGGGCTAGAGAGTACTAAGCTTAGTTATGAGGGGTTAGAGGGTACTGAGCTTAGCTATTTGGGAGCTAAACGGTACTGAGCTTAGCTATGAAGGAAGGGAAGCTAGAGTGTGCTAAGCGTAGCCATGGGGGGCCTAGAGTGTACTGAGCCTAGCTACGAGTGTCTAGATAGCCATGAGCTTATCTACGGTAGTCTAGAGGCTACTATGCTCAGCTTCAAGTTCGTATATCCGAGCCAAGGCATGATTTTGTTAATACAAACAAAGTTCTACCGTATGTACGTATTGGTACATGGGGAGAATCGAGAGGATGCAGAGGGAGCGGTGGTTAGTGCGCGCTCGCGGCTCACGCGGTAGAAACACGTGTGAACCCACGCAGATACGCTCAGAAGCGCACCGACGTGCCACACACGTTCGTCAACTGCACGGGCGTGTTCGCGAAGAAACAGGCGGCCCATTCAGAGAGTGCACTCGGAGAGGAATGCGCGCGGGCTATCGCCGACCGACTGCCATAGGTCAGAGCTTTTAGTCGCTTTATACGGCCGAGAGAGCAGATAAGAGGAACGTTTTGTGAGCTTGTGCAGCCGGTGTACCGACCACCGATTATCTCTCTCTCTCTCGCTCCCTCGTCATCTATCTCCTCCCCAGACGAGATATTTCTCCGCTTTTCGTCGCTACGCCGTTCAGCTCCGCCGATAGAGATCCGCCCGCTAATGGGCCACTCGAAACTTTCTCTATATGTCCCATTGTCGTATACGGCCACGTTTGGGGGAATTTTTTGGCGAGAAACCTTTCATCTTTTAGGAACACAGATTTTTACATTTGTGAACATTTCTGTCGAGCTTCGAGATGGGAGTGCAATGGGTTGGAAAAGGAAAGGAGAGGAAGTTGTACGGAGGAATGGAGGGTTGACAAACAATAAGGAACTAAGGCCGAACGCACACGGGCGCAACAGATTTGAAATTAGTGTTGGAAGCCGTTTGCGCTCTTCGTTTTACCTACTCCGCTATCTTTGTTTTACCTACATCCACGGTTGCATGCAATTAGTTTCAGAGTGGTTCGAAACTGATCGGTTGCGCCCGTGTGCGATCGGCCTAAGTGAAGACCTGGAAGACCTAATGGTACCTTCTAGAGTTAGTGCAAGAGAATTTGGTTCCCGAGGATTGATCCCCTCCAAGATTTACTTGAAATCATTTTAATCGTAGAAAGACCCTCTGACTAAGGTGAAAGGAAGTTCCCTGGTTAGTTGGAAGAATTCGTTTTGTCACGCTGTGAGAGAGAGAGAGATATTCGAACAACGCGTAGGTCAGCCGCTGAATAATCGCGCCTTCGCGGTAAAAATCAGATAAGTCACGAATATTCGATTCGTGAATCACGCGATGATTATATGGAACGAAGGAGGCGCGTTTCGGAGAAAATTACCAATCGCATAATCGTGACACCATGATTGTTTCGAGCGACCATGACGGCGATACGCCGAGTATTTAGCGTGCAGTCACGTTTCTCGTTTGTTTAGCACTCCTTGTTGCATACTGCGCGTGGAACGACAATGATACACGCTCAGTCTTTTGTTGTATACAGGTATCTCGATGATAAAATGTGTTTCGGATGGAGAAATTAATTAATTACGGGTAAAATGGCTTGGAACAAAGTGCTATTCCTATATAGAACGGGTTCGATGCACGACAATGTTGATTATTCTAATAGAATTTAAAGGGCACCGTCATTCCCGTACAGGATGCTCCGAATAAGGTCCATTTAACTGTCATCTCCGTGGAAAAAAGGCAATTTTTAAACGACGTTCCGGTACAGATACGTTTTAATTCGCGACGGAAACGTTCGCGATAAGCCCGGACGTGCTTCCTTGCTGCTGGCACGTTTCCGTTCAATAAAGTTATCTGGCATTGCGGTTTAAATGATATCGCGCTTCGAAAACACGAGATCCTGGCCACGTTTCGGTGGAACAACGAATTTCATAACACAGCGACGGGCGCAATTTGATTAGATAATTAAAAGCAAACATTCGGAGTTTCCTTTGATTCGAATAAAATCATGCAATAATTCACTTCAACAGATATTTCGATCTAATTGCCGTTTTGGATAATTGTATTTCGTCGAAAAGCAGATTTCAATAGATAGTTAATATTCTTTTTCACGTTATCGATTTCTGTTTTACGATACAGCTCGTTAAACGTATCCGATTACAAGCGTCCACGACATAATGCAAGCGTATTTACTTTCTCGTAAAAGGGTTTTCACTGAATGAAAAAGGTTGAGAAGTAGATAAATAAGAACTAGCCCCGTCATACACGCGCTGACAATGTTATCCTTTACTCCAATCTTTCATCGAATGAATGCTCAAACTCTCTAAACACTTCTTTAACACCCCACCTATCAACGAATGACCCAACAATAATATAGCGAACAAGACATATTCGGGAAGAATTAGAAATAAAAGGGTGATCCAAGCACGACTGTCCACACATTCGTCCCACGCCCACCCTCAGAGCCGAGCGGAAATACTTAAGAGAAAGCGATGTGAGACTTACTGAAAATTCATGGGACTAGCGAAAATCCAGAAAAGAACGTGGGCTCGCCCACGCCGGGGCCGAGGGGATCCTTGGGGAGGCGTGTCCGGTATTCTCACAGGGCGCACGCGTACCAACGCGACAGCTCCGGAACGGCGATTCCGTTCGAACGGCTGAACGGATCTAGGAACGTCCTCGAATTCCACCGGAAGCCAGCTGCTCGTCGCCCTCTCATCTGCCCTGCCGTCCCGTTCTCATTTCCCCTCGGCTAATGTTTCCGGGGGACTGGCTTCTCGACGCGAAAGTCGTGACGTCACGCGCACCAACAAATGCCGACAGATTCGACGACAGAGGCGTTCATCTCGCCAAGTGCTTCGATTCGACGAGTAACGGGATAACCGGATCTTAGAACGTTACGAGCGCTATCGAACCGCGTTCCGACTCGATAACGCGAACAAGCCGAAGGAAACGTTCGAGAAACGACACGAGGCGACGATGAATGAGACCGTGAGCGAATTGTCAAAAACAGAGGTGACCGCGACGACTGCTGGCGAACGACTGACAACGGGCTCGCCGTGAGCGAGTCGAACTGGTGAGTCGAGGCGACGGAGTGGGGCTGGCGCGGCAGCGATTCGCCGAGGCGCGAACGAGCCGCGGAGTGGGGAGGACCGAGAGTCGACGTTGGTGGGCGAGGGGTTGGCGCGGTGAAGAGGGGCACAAGGCAAGAGGCAGTAGGACGAAACGGCAGGGGAGGGAGGGAAAGCAGGAAGAGAGAAGGTGGGAAGGAAGCCATGAATGGCGACAGTCGGGCGAGGGAACGGGAAGAGAAAAAGTAGAGACAGAAAGAGCGAACGAGGAGGCGAGAGAGTGTGACGAGGGCCGGTCGAGTTCCGTGCACGGTATGCCATCTGGCGATATCGTAGCCAACGACTCGTTCGCAACACGAAGCTTTTTATGAATGGGCGGAAGCTATCATTGAAGCTTTAGATTGAATGAAAACATTACCTATGTCGTCACACCGTGTATACCACCGACAGCGTCGCCGCGGCGACAGTGTCGCTCGTCGACGATACGCTCGGAGGTGGCGATGCTTGCGTCGGTGATTTTTTTACCCGTGTTTTTTTTCTTCTTTTTTTTTTTCTTGTCTTATTCCCCACCACGGGCGTAACGCGATTCACGCGACACACGCGTACGCACGGTGTGTGGGAAATTTTCGTCGTCGGCACCGGGAGGATACTCGAGGCGCGTTATCGATCGAATTTAAAGCGTTTCGTTCGCGTTTGCTCGGGTTAAGGGCCCCTGGTCGCTGGATAAATGATCGTGTCTTGTTACCGTGGATGTTACACGGAGAGAGGGATTGAAACGAAAGTGTTCGATCGCTCGTGCAACGAAAACTTTGGTGTATAGAGGCAAGATACTTAAGTTGCACCGATAATTTCATGATATCGTTATCGCGGCGCAAGGGGTGAAGTGGAGGGCGGAGGGAGAGGGGGAGGGGGGGAGGGGAGGGGAGCAGGGAATTATCAACGATATCGACGCAGACGCAAATTACAAATAGCGTTTCGTGTAGGATAAACAAAACAGTCGTTCGAATCTCGGCAACACGCCAAACGCGTCTCGGTGTTGGGCAAGATGTAACGCGACTACGATTAATCGGTAATCATGAATAATGAATGATCTTGATTAATGAATGATAATCGATAATCACGAATGTGATCGAAGATCGATGAATAATGAATGCCAGTGTTCGTGTTCAATTAACCAAGAGTATAATCGGTAATCGTGAACGAATGATCATAAATTGTAATTCGTGAACAGACTTACGAATAAAAGACGTGATAATGAAAGATGATTATGATTACCGATCAGTCTGGCCTTTGCGTGCGATTGATACGAAATCGCGATACAATCACTGCTCGTCTGTGTGTTGCATCCATGTTTGGGTCAACGAAACAATCGACTCGGGAGACCTCCCGTCAGTTGCTCTGCGAGAACCTCCCTCCTTCCTCTTATTGCGTTGGTCGTTGACTTGGATGCTCAGAGTTCGGCAGTATTCAATGAAAGTAGCGACGGAGTCGAGCGTATCGCGTGAATATCCTTGTTTGGACGAGTTCTATGGTGTCTACTTTTAATTTATTTGCTTGTTCGCCGTACGATCAGTTCTACAAGTACTCGTACCCTCTACTAATTGAAACTATCATAGGTAAAACGAATGAATTCTAGGTTGCACGTGATTGGTTTCGCAAATAACAAACTATACGTTTTCAACCAAGTATAATAAACCTGTTACAAATCCATTCAAATAACCTAGCACAAAAGTAAACAGTATCGAGTCTCCATCATAATTCCTGTTCGTTGGGATGATCATTCTCGAGGATGGTCGAGGCGTTTAGGGTAAAGCAAGGCTAGGCACGGATGCCTGGAAGCTGCGGACACGCGATAAATAGAAGAATGAAGAAGTACCGTTACGTTTTAATGACGATGCCATTCTCGAGCCAGAGGAATCTCCAAGGCTTGTTAAGTGACCGGGTTGCATCTTTCGTCGAGTTTATTCAGTCGCCTGATCGCGTGCTTGTCCACCCGCGATCTCTCGCCTACGCGTTTCACGGTATCCGTTCCATTATTTGGAACATCACCGTCATTAATATTAATCGATCGTCCGCGACAGATGTTCCGTTAGCGTAGTTTCGAAGGTCGTCCTCGCGTTTGCCCTACTCAAATAGAATTTTTTAATGGCTTCGCGTGCCACCGTTTATTCAAATTTACGTCCCGCCAGACGAGCTTCCGCTTAGAAATCACGATTGGACGGCGGATAGTTTCCTCGGGATAAGAATATACCTTGGAGACATGCAAATTATCAAGATCATCTTTGTACAAGTGCTCTGTTAAAATACGACCTAGTCAAGGTACTGTTCCGAGCCAGGGATCGCGTATCTCGCGAAGAGGATTTCAAAACGGGGAAGATCGCCGAACGAGAGAAGAAGGTGTAGCGGATTAAAACGGTAGCTAACAGTACTCCTCGCGAGGCAACGTATCTTGAACCAGTTCATAGCTCATTTCGCTGTTCCGCCTTTTAATTTCTAGCACGGAAGGAAAATCTGTGAAAGTCGAACGGTGCGCCGAGCGCAGGACTCGAGCAAGTGCGATTAGAATGTCGTGGCGATCAAAATTTCTATGGAAAATTTCTGTCAAAGCGAACGTAGTCGTTATCGTTGAACATAATCCACGGTAATTAACATTCGAGTGTACCTTTCAAACGAACACGTGCGCACACAATTTTGTGTCTCGCATCTCCAGCGCTTCCTTCGATCGTGCATCGTTTTTTCGTGTACCTTCCGATGTAACATTTCGATGGATCATTTCTAGATGTACTGTTCATCGTGCATGCAAAGAAACGGTGCATCCAATTCCGTAATCGCGTTCCAACTCGAAAAACGTACACTTCCTACGCGGCACAGTTAGAGCTCGAGGCGAGAGAGGCTGAGAAACGCCTGTCGACGTCGCGTGCTCGCGAGCGCGCTTGCTTGCGAGAGAGTTCTCGTCGTGTATCATGGCTGAATGAGCCTCTAGAGCGCGTACTATACTATCAATAAGTTGGCCTAGCATATTCACGCTATAGCGTTGATTCAGCACCAGTTCCGTGAGCGTGCGTTAGTGTACACCGTAGTACGACGACGAAGAATCCTTTCGTTCCATTTCGTTTGGTCTTGTGTACCTGCCTGGCCGCCTACCTCCACAAGTAGTCGTTCGATCACGGCTGGGCGCAAGCCAGTCTCGTCGGGGCAAGTCACACAACCGAACGAACGAACGAGAGGAACGAGAGAGGGCGAGGATAGTGAACGAAACGAGTTGAACCGATAGGACGTCTCGTTCTGTCGCGTTACGCGCTTGTTGTATTTATCCCGCTCATTAATTCTATCCTCGTC
This sequence comes from Hylaeus volcanicus, assembly GCF_026283585.1. NCBI lineage: Eukaryota > Metazoa > Arthropoda > Insecta > Hymenoptera > Colletidae > Hylaeus > Hylaeus volcanicus. The sequence continues at coordinate 5,854,919 of NC_071977.1, forward strand.
GTGCACCGTTCATTCATTCGATCGTCCGTCTCGCTCCGTCTCGCGCTCCGCCGAGTCGAGTGTCGTTGGAGACGTCTCTCTCTCTTTCTCTGCTGCGTACGCACGTTCATTCATCTCCTCTCTGTCTGCTCGTGTGCTTTTCGGACCTCCTTGTCGCGCGCGCCTCACCTCTTTTCCTTCGTCGTCCTTCTCCGACCTTCTACGCTACCAGTCGCACACTCTCCCTCGTTCTGGTTCGTTCACTCAGTCGCGCAACTGGCCACGTTGTTCCCACTCGCTCCCATCCCCACTCCACCCGCGCGACCCCCACCATACCGATACACATCCGCAGCGGCAGATACCAGGAGCGTAACGAGTCGGTGGATTTTGTCGATAGAATTTTTTGTTTAATTTAGAACACGATTAGAACAGTACAACAAAATAAAATCTACCATTGTATTCTTTATCAAAGTATTTTCAACTCCAACTTAATCCTACCATCGATACATATCACTTTCGAAGCAATGGTATTAACCTAGCGATCTGTTTACAGCTGCTCTATAATCTCTCAGACCAGAGATCCATTCCAATTTACCTTCCAATTTCCATTCCATATATAATGTTTATCGATGATCCTATCCCACAATGGGATTTTACCGCTTCCAGAAGTTCCAGAAGCGAACGCAATTTAAGTTACGGAGAGTCGACGGATTAGGTGGGTGTTATCGAGCGGGTCTGGCGATCGTGTGTCAACGTAAATTCTATTTGGTTGCGCAACACCGTGCTTCCGGGTCGCGGTCCTCGCGCGAAAACTAAATAACGCCGATAAAGAACGGTATCGCGTTTAAAGCGTAATATTTCTTCGGGTAGCGATACCGGCCCGCGCTAAACTGCACACTGTTGTATCGCAAGCTTATCGTTTGTCGGCGAGCCTGACAATTACCTCTGAAACACGCGGCGCAATCATTTCGCGCGAGCACGTGCACGTATTGTACATTCAACGCCCCTCGCGATACTAATTTTTCCGGCGCGATTTCTTAGAAACTAAGGGGGATACTTGATGGCTCGCAAAATCGATCGATCATTTCCTTCGCACTTGGACAATTTCTCGAGCAGTTAAAAGATTCCTATTTTTGCGAAAACGAAGGTAGACCCGACGCAGAAATTTTCGCGCGTTTCGAACGGGGTTTCGTGGATTGGACGATACGACACTGTAACGATGAAAGACACGCGCGCAGGAACGTTAAGCGAAACTGGCGAGCAGAGAGCGAACAGCCAAGCAAACTTCGACGAGGGCTTGGCTCGCCTCCGAGCAAACATTTGTCCGTTAAGAAATTTCTATATAAAATAAATTCCGATCCAGGCTCGCGATACTGGGCAAACGTACCCAAACGCGTAATCGGGATAGAGGCAGCTATTGAAAGAGCGGCTAGTCGAGTCCGCGAGGGTGGGAAGCGTTTTGTCTGGCCGTGACAATTTTTAGAAAACGAATTAATTTAATTGATTTAATTGATTCGTTTAATTCGCAGAATTAATTTCTACATCTAATACGATTGGAAATCCGAATAAGATTCTTTTTCCACTATTATTGTGACCCACTATTATTATGGTTATCTGTGGAAAAGTCGCGTATTATCGCCATACATGCACGGTGCTTCGCAGCGTTGCAATCCAGTATTGCATGAATTCTTGCACAGATTATCACGTTTTACTCGCGGCATGAGAATCGTGTCTTCGAAGAGGTTATTTATAGAACAATTGCGGTTATCGCAATACTATGGTGTTTCCTTTTACGTATCGACGCCCTTTCAGCTCGTTAAGTACGCTCTATTAAATCGAGGCTTTTCTTGTCTGAAACACGTGGTCTTTTCAGATTTATTTGCCCAATGCACTCTACGCGCACGCACTTGTTCGTTCAACTAGTAAAAGGAATAATAAAGAGTAAGACAAAAACAAATTCTTCCGCGTCTTTCTACCTTCCCAATCCCTCCAATCGTTACCTAAAAACCTATCGTAATTTCAGTTCGAGTAAAACAATTCGTCCCGAGAAAGATTAAGCCTGCAGAAGCTTGGCTTCTTATCACGAGACAATAACACGCAAGAAAATAAAACAAAGTCAGTTCACAGCGAGGAGATAACAACAAACCCCGAGAGTAAAAAGCTCGAGCGAATCGTCCAACGGTTCTTCCGTTTTCATTGCCAACGAACGAGCTTCTTCCCCCGTGTCTCGTCGCAGCCCCTTTTTCCCACGGGAAAAAGGAAAAACGAGCCCGGTTGAACGTTGCTCGACGAAAGACAGTCGCAGAGAGGGGGAATCCTTTTGTTGGTGAACGATAATGAAGCCGATGCGCTCGACTAATAGCGAGAACGAATGGCGCGCGAGTACGCGCGACGAGTCACCGAGCGGAGTCAAAGCGGCCAGTTTATTTCGAGCGTTTCCGATTTCGAGGAGGCAGGCGACTCGCGTGCCTGTGCCCGACACCCAATTACACAACGTAGGCTCGCGGTGAAAAGCTAGCAGAAGCTGTCGACCTAACACGGAGAAAGGCTTGTTTTCTTAAACACCTGCTGGTCTTCGGAATTCATTTTTCAATTCCTTACCGAGTTTGCGTGTGTTAGATTCCATTAGTCTTTACTTGCTACAACCGTTCCAAGGTACCCGTCCGTTTGTCTGTTTCCACGCTGGTACGCGATGTGAATCGCTCGTTTGACGCCTGGTCCGTCGCGAAAGCGGTAAAAGTTGACGACGAGGCGAGAGTTGACAGTGATCCAAAATATTTTTCTGTCAGCGGGCCGTGTCACGGAGATCCGTCGCCGCGAGGACCGGTAAAATTAGAGAAGACGCTCCGTGAAGTTATTTTAATGAGAATTCTGCTCCTCGCTGTGTCAAGATCGCGCGATTCTAAACCCGAGGCCTAGCTATAGTCGTCTTGTACGATGCGTCGCAAGGCTCGCCGCTATCTTTCCAACTAAGAATTCTATTTCACGACAAAGTCAAGGCGAGACCCGCTACCGGCGATAGTAAATCTTCCTTTACCGCTTCCGTTTGCCACTTTTTCCTTTCGATATCCCTTTACCATCCGCTGCTGGGAGAACTTGTTATCGAGCAGGTTCTGAGCAGTCAAACTTCAAAGTTTTCTGGTCATACTCGCCGAAAACTGTTACGATAACAATTCGATTACAGGCTTAGCTTTGCGTCTCTCTATTCCAGCAGGAATTTAAAAAATAACGTCGACTCGATATCCAAGTAATGCTTAACAGCTCCTCATCTGCTTTATATTTTACGGGGTTAATTGCCGCGTGTTCCGAGGGCCTGGCGCGTAACTCAAATATTTTTGGTGGCTTGGTCAGTCTCAAAAAACCTGTTTCCTCCTCGATGCCGCCTCTAACGCGACCAACAGCAGAGGAGCAAGCGCGGGACATCGTAGAAGAGAAGCTAACGCGGCCATCTGCCGCGTATGAAATGGAACAAATATTCGTTTCGTCGTGTTTGTAGCAAAACGAAATTTCCCGATTTGTTCGCGAGCCGAGCAAGTTTACAGGAAATGGGGGGGGCTGGTTCGACAAATGGCCCGTGCATAACGAGTGTTTTCTGGCCTGATGTTCCACGGGTTTACTAACAACGAGTCGATCGGAGCACCGACAGGCGCCTTCTGCTCGCCCGTGATCGTAATTCGCGATGAGAGTCGCAACGCGTTTCCAGGTACCATCCTACCGCGAACAACGCTCTGCCCGTTCCACGACTACCCTGTGGTACTCTTTTAGAATCGGAGAACCGGAAACATTTCGCGATAATAATCAAAATAAAAGTGTAGTTGAGATTGTCAAGATTCCTAGCGGTATGGTTACGGGACATCTTGGGAAACAATCTGTGGAGGTTATAATTGGTTAAAGGACGAGGAACTCGAGAAAGCAGAACTAACGTTTTCTTGGTCTCCGAGATACTCGTACGCAAAGCCTTGAATTAATCACCTCTCCCTCTAAAAAAAAAATTCATTTTTTACATATCTCGATTAGCTGAGTTGACAGAGGATCGCTTCACCGAGGGAAATTTGAGAATTCAAAAGGGACTCGAGTTCGCGAGTAGCAGGGAGAATAAGGAAACGAAGAAGCGTCCTGCGCGTCGTTTTCCAAGATGTCGCGTCTTTTTGTCGCATCCGACAGGGAACGCGCGCCCCACGCAGCGAAGACGTTGCGACAGATGTGGTGTGCTTGGGCTCCGTTCGACTTCCCTACGGCACGGGTGGAAGCCTCGTCGGAAGCTGTTTTGACTGCTTCTCGCATGTAAAGTAGCTTTCGAAGCGGGCACCGCGCGGTTACGCAGAAAATTAATCGTTATATAGTGCCTTAATACGGTCGTAAATCTCGCCCAACGAATCGGTCCATAAATCCACCGTCGCTATAAATTCCTATTCGCGACGACAGCCTCGCTGGATTATTAAATTTTAATTTCCGCGCCACGCTCGTTTCCATCCTGGACGCGTCCAAATAAACGCACGCGATTCATCCGTCGATCCGCTCGATTAGCGAAAAGGTTATTGGCTACTTTAAATCTCGCCACGTTCGAGAATTAAGTCGGCGAGACGTGTTTACGATTATTTGGGAAACGATGCCGTGAGATACAACCTGCCGTATCACAAAAATTCCCCTTGGGCGATTTATCGACGTTAAATCTTACTAGTAACGCGTAAACGAAGGTGTAGTTATATTTTTACAAAATCCAGCTATTATTTTTACTCTTGAATATATATATATATAAAATACTCGAGCGCGTTATAGAAACTGAAAACGTGGTTTTCGTTCGCGAAATTCGTTTACTGATCGCAGCGTGCGACGGTCAGAATCGTTTCGCGCGATAACAATTAAACGATAACGGGTTCCGAACAAGAGCAAACGAGCTACCAGCAGAAGAGAGGTGAGAGAGGGAGAAAAAGAAAGGAATGAGCTCGGCGCACCGGATATCCTTCAGACTGCGCCCACGCAACTGCATCAACGTACACGCGTGCACGCACACACTCGAAGACCGTCTCTCTCTCTCTCTCTGGGCAAGAGATGGGCAACATTTTATTCGAACGGTAGATAACGAATAAAACCAACGTGCAGCACTTTATCCGACCGTTTCTCAACGTCCAATTAAGAACAAACAAATTGTATACAACACATTGTATAAGAATTCGTCTGTTCTTAAGGGACAGACAATTGAAATCCGCGTATCGATTCGATCTACGATCGAAATTCAAATTTCCAATTATCGAGTTCTTGTACGTTTACTATGTTTTTGTGAAGCATTATTCGTCTCCCATTCGGATTCGGAGGCATATTTTCGAGCATCGTTTATTTATTTCCCGTCGCGATTATCTGCGATCTTTGCCCGCGGAAGCTTCGTAAGTTTCGAAATTGATTACGAAAGGAACTAGCCTGAAAATACGACGGGATCGTAGCAGGAGGGTCCGAGGGAATTTTCGAGGCGATGGAGGGCTCGCCAACGAGAGACAGATGCGTATCCGGCTTTCCGTGAAACTTACACACTCGATGTACTTTGCGTTAAGCTTGGCAGACTTTCCATTTTTTCCTCGCGATTCGACGAAAACGGATCGATTTGGCCGACACTCAGTTACGCTTTTTCGCCGGAACGCTATAGGTGCGCTCGGATTCAACAACGAACTACACAACAACAACAACAACGCATTTCCTATGATGGAAAAAGAGTGCAATCGAGCACGGGTTCCACGTTATATTTTTGTTAAAATTAGCGCTAGCCGGCGTGTACCACCGGTGGCTCACACTCGCGCGTCTATTAGTCGGCGTGTATCATCGCGCCGCCCCAATGGCGAGAAACGCAAATAGCAACGCCGGCGCGAACGTGTTAAACTACGAAAGGGAGAAAAGGAACGACGATCAGAGGCACGGATATCGATCCCTGCGACCGAGCCAATCGACTTTTACGAACGTCGACCGCCGCGACGGATTCGGGTTCGGGTTTTTGCGAGGTCCCTTCCGAGGGACATTACCCACCGCCGTTTACGATGTGACACCATGGAGAAGTTACAGAAAGAAATTTCGAGGAACCCGGAGGGGAGGGAAGAACGAGTCATTTTCTCACAAAAGGGAGGGAGGACAGGGAAGACAATGGAGATCCTACGATCCCTTCATCCCGTCCCCCTCGGTTTCTGCCACCTTGCGTTACCTGTTCCAGTCCGGAGCGTACCTGCAACACCAGCTCGAAGCTGTTACCTTTGCCAGGGATCGGTTTCAAATTTAAAGCGCAATAAAATCATTCGGCGGAGGTATCGCGTTTTAGAAGAAAGACCCTTTATGATTTACGACGGCGATTAACCTACGGGTACCCCCAGGATCGCCGTAGGAAGATAATCAATCATCTATTTGCTTACGCGCCATCCCCCATCGGCCATTGAATTATTTTTCTACAGGGATCCGCAAAAAGTGGTTGACTTTTATTTCGATGAAATTCTAATCGAAGCTATACTCGAGTAGAAAGCAAGTTTAAATAACGGTTGAAGAGAATTATACGAATACGTACAACTTCGGTCTTGACGTTATTCTTGCTTTTTATTGCATTATACGTACCGTACAATTTATACCCTGCGTTAACACCTCATCCTCTGGACGCCTCCTTAATTTCTACCTATTTTCCTGCACCGAAGGAATATCCAACTTGAACGTCATCGAACGACTCAACCAGGACCTCCTTGACCTGAAATCCTCCAACGACCATCCGCGGCGAAGAATTTGTCACCGATAACATCGAACTATAATTCAAGCATTTGCCGAAATGCTCTCGCTACATATAGAGTCCACTCTTTCTTCCATTTAAAATATCCCTGTTCTCTACTATCGTCTACCAGGTGTCCCAAAGAAAACTCGTGCATATTTTCACGAATTTTCACGAGTCCCCTAAAATTGTGTCGCACGATACGGTCTGGGTTAGCTCTAAAAATCTGCGGAGAGAGACTGGACGAAAAGGGGATCTGTCGGGTGGTTGTCTCGTCAGGGAATTGACGGGGAGCAGGGCAAAAAGGCTAAGGAGTTGCTGTCGAAGCGACGATGCTTTTCCTCCTTCCTCCCCGACGTAGACGCAGAATTACACGCGTGTCCGCGAGGCGGGAGGCAGAACGAGAGAGCAAACGCGAAGAGCATCTCCCTGGCACACGAGAAATGGAATGTGGACACCATATGGCCGGGATCTTCGTTCAACCACCCACTCGTCGTCGTCGTCGTCGTCGTCGTCTTCGTCGTGGTAGTCTTGGTGCCTCGGGACTGCTCGCCACGTTTTACGCGCGTCTACACCTCTCGACTCCGAGAAAAGTTCGTTAGCGATTTCAGCCCGTAATTGCGCGACTCGCGGAATGGAAATTTATAGCCGGTATTACCACATTCGCGTTACGTGAAATCATTCTGCTCGCCAGGAAATTCTGATTGTGCGCGCTGGACGCTCGATCAACGTTTTATTCCGTCCACCGCGGGACCATTCTGCTCGTCTCGATTATTATCGAGTTCTTTTCAAGTTTCGCGAAGCCTAAACGAAAGACTAAGGCCAAACGCACACGGGCGCAGCAACCGATTTGAAATTAGTGTTGCAAACCGTTTGCGCTCTTTGTTTTACCTACTCCACTATCTTTGTTTTACCTAGATCCATAGTCGCGTGCAACTAGTTTCAGAGTGGTTTGAAACCGATCTGTTGCGGTCGTGTGCGATCGCCCTAAGTTCCTCGGACTCTATGCGAATCGAGTTCTCAAAAATGGCCCTTTTGTCAAACCACGCGCCATGCAGTTTCTACCACTCGTATACGCGCAACTAAAAAAATATTTTCCTAGCGTTCGAGATGCCCCCGCGAATATCGTGCCAAAGGAGAAGTCTGTAGTTGCGTCGATTTCCTCGGGATTAATTCCTAAACGAAGACGTTCGTCTAGGAGTCGGACTGATCTCCTCGGAGAAATTTCTCCAAGTTGGATAAATAGCCTGCGCATGTAGGCCGGGCAATATGTTTACGTACGTAAAACAGAGGTTTCCGGCGGTCCGTAGCTTGGCGTATACACAATGCTCGCGTCGAAAATAGGTTTTTCAAACGTGCACGAGAGCCTCCGCGACACATGTGCGCCTGGCTCGAGTGTGGCGTCGGGTTGTGCGTGGGCTTGTATTTATACATACGCACCAGCGAACACGTAAACTCACGTACGTGACCGCGCATTTGATATCCGGATTTCTCCTGGCCCGCGTTGGATAATCAACCGAGTCGTTTTCTGCGCGAAATATTCTACTGGTTGCCACGTATTCTTCGGTTGGCCACCACCCCTTCGTGCTACCGAAGCCTGGATTTAAATTTGCTTTTCTTCGGGTAGATTGAAATTGATGGAATACAATTTTTCCGTAATAGTGTAATTTTCATTGAGATATTAGCCTATTTACTCGGTTATAGTTAAGAGTTTCGATGTCGAACGAATTCATTTTCAAATATTTTTTGGGGTTTTAGGCCGCAACTGATCAGTTTCAAAGCACTCTGAAACTAGTTGCAGGCAACCGTGGATCTAGGTAAAACAAAGAGCGCAAACGGTTTGCATAAAGTATCTCTGTTACTTTGGTACTTAAATTAAAAGTGTCCTCGTTTCGAGTCAGAAATGTCTTCCAGCTCGTTTAACAGGTCTAATTATCCGAGACTTTCGATTGAAATGTAACGATGGCGAGGAGGTGAGTTTTTGTCGGGACACCCCGTATAGCAACGTCGATCTCGCTGGCATCGCATTCTGAATGAAACCACGTTCGGACGACCGTACGTACGTACGGACCGACGGACGGTCGAGAGGGTCAACGTTCCCTTCCCTTCAAGGACGGGCTGAGAAAAGTCAAAGAACAGTCGAGCGTAGGAGCGGGACGAACCACAGACGGAAAGGGAAGATTCGAGTTATTTCGGGACGACGAATTTTCACGGGACTAATAATAGCACGCAAAGTGGAATAGATAGCTCTATGTATTTTGTAATTTTCAGTTTCGACCGCACAACTTGCACGATTCCGAAGAGGCACACCAGCATCGCGATGAATTGGGGTTTGTGCGCAGAGAAGGATGATCCGAAAGAAATGTTTCCGTGTTTACTAGAAGGCAAATTACAGCAACTAAATGTTGTCCATTATATTCTGTAATTAATCGAATTGAAACTAACCATTGAAAGTAAAAACGGGGACGTTGCTCTCGACCATTATCAATCACTATCGAACAGCAAACAAATCTACGCTTATTATTTCAAAGTTTAGTCATTTTTGTGAACTTTATTTCTAGTTATCAGCGCTATCGCTGCATGCAATCGCAAATATGAAAAGCTAGTTTCCGGTATCGCGACGATAACCTGATCTCCGACTTCCGCCCATCGACATCGCTATTCGAATTTATCGCGCACTCTTAACTTTTACAACAAACATTTGGCCACGGAATGGCTCGTGCAAAGATAACGAAAAAACTCGCGTCCCTAGCCTGCGAGCTGATCGATTAATAATCGATTTCGATTATTTACGTTGGTAGCTGGCTAGCACCACTTACACGGGACCGTACTCTGGAACAATGGTCTGTTGTTGCAGCGTCCAAACGGACCCCATTGAGAATTCGCGAAAAAGTCAAGGTTGAGCTGCTTGGGCCATTTGCCAGTTTGCAGATTCTGTTAATGGGGCCGTTATGGCCAAGCTTTGTACTGTGCATTTGCAAATGGAAAAACAAGTGCGACTATTCTTGGAAGCCGCGTTCGCGGGGATACTTTCCAGCTATTCGGGGCCAATGATCTACAAATGCTACGGAATACGACAGATTCTTTAGGTTTAAGAGAAAATACACGTTTCAACGGCGGGGTAACGACGCGGCTACTTTGACCCATTCGAAATATTGCGAGCGAGGTTACTAAGCTTCGACCGATCTAAAGTTTAAAGCGAAACTTTATGTTAGAAATTTATTTTCTTACCGATTATAACGTAGCATGCCGAGGAAGAATGGTCGAAACTGAACGACTCGAACTGACTGCTGTATTCTTTCGGACTGATGGTCGTCGCTTTCTGTCCCTGCTAGGACCCCGCCCCTCTTTCTACTTTAAGGAAAAATAGACCCTTTTCCTCAAAGCCTTAAAGCGGCAATATTACGAAAACTAAGACCCAATGGCGTCATGCAAATCTACGGGCCCGTAGAAGTAATATCCCCTTGCAAGTCCACGCTTTTGCTCAATCCTGCTTCGAGCCTCCGCAAACCTATCATTAAACGTGAAAAGTGCCCTGAGCCCCTCTTCGAAAGCCCATTACTTCCACGACAAATCGTGTAAAACGAATCTCGGCGAAGTCGTTGAGCTCGTTAGGGGATCGCGAGCGAAGAAACGCGCCGTGAAACGTTTCTTTATCGCGACTGATTACGCAACTGATCGTTCACGGTTCGTTTATGCGAGTATAATTCGCGGCCAGCAGTAAAATCCGTGTATCGCCGGCGTCCGCGGTCCCGTGACAGTGACGATAAATTAATTCGTCGAGGGGCCGATTCGTTGAACCCTGAACCGAATCGAATCCTCTCCAGCTCGCGCCAATTAACGCGACGGGGCAGGCGGGCCTGTCTCGTATCTTCGTCCCTGCCGACGATTTCCGGTCAATCTCCGCGGAGCCGATCGCGACACACGATATCTTCGTGGCAATAAACTGCACACGAATGCAAGCTAAGCTTCTATATAATTTTCGATGCACGCTACGGGGGAAAACGAGGAGACACGCTAAACTCGACGGCTGCGCGAACGTTGACACCGGAGCGAGCCGACAGGAAACGAAACAGGCGTACGCTTCTTCCAGGGGAATCGTTTCTGGTCGTTTCAAGACGGTTTTTCGTTTCATAGGGCATTGGAATTCTAGTTCATGTATAAGCTGTAACTCTTTATACCTTGGAAACCGTTATGTGGGAATCCTGCGAAAAAATGACTCTAGACTCAAAATAGCTCAATAATGTTACATTACTAGGCCCTTGGATCTC
>NC_071977.1:5865911-5912888 GCF_026283585.1 Hylaeus volcanicus
GGCCCTTGGATCTCAGTTTCCAGCGCTAGAACTATCAAAAGTCGATGCGTACCTCTGCTGCAAGCTTTGAATATCTTCCTAATTATCCAACGGAACAACAAACCCACGCGTTCGTACACAGTCGCTCGCCTGCTTCCCGAAGAATCGGAGCCAAAGCATCCTCGCTAATTTTTTAAGAATCGCCAACGCCAGCTCGCTATAACGCGACCCTAACCGTGGCGAACGTATTCCACGGCGCAGATCGGCCCCGAAGAACCGGCGACCCAAGCAAGAAGACCGAAAAGAGAAGCATTAAGAGCTCGCGAACCGAGGCGGAGAGCGATCGGACAGACCGGATGTGACGCGACAGCACATAACGATGGATCGTAGATTGCGTTCGGAGCGCGCTGGTGCAAAAGCAGGCGAGCAGGAGCGAGTTGATGAAACGATGACGAACAGGGAGGCTAGAGTACGGAGAGACGGAGACGCGAACCGACTCGAGAGAGAGAGACGGGAGCTGAAGAACGCCACAGGAGAGGGGGTCCAGGGAGAGAGAGAAGGGTTAAGAGACACCGGGAGAAGGAAGGAAAGGAGAGACACGGGATCAAAGACGGAGGGAACGGGAGATAACGGGGTTGGCAAACACCAAGATAGCGTGGCGGCGGTGTTCTTGTGTTACCGAGATAGTTCTATGCTCGGGAGAGTATCGATTCTCAATATCGCCGTGATAGATTCGTCGAGAACTGCACAATTCTTATCTGGATACGAATTTCGAGCGTACAGTTTTATTTTTACTCGATAGCTAGCCGAGGTTTCTTCACTTTTCGTTTATATTATATTAGATATTTTAGTTTTTCTTTGTAGCACGAATCCTGTCTAAGAGGCGCACCATTTTTTGGAACGATTCGCTTCTATCGAGGAGCCTGCTTCGAGCTTGGAGAAGGCCAGAGTTGACGTTTCTTAGACAGGATTTGCGGTGTTTAATCCTAGTGGAACGTATTTCAAGGGTACTTGATATACAGTGGGTGTAGAATGTATTCGTACACCGATCAATTTCCTAAAAAACTTTTCTGTGAATTCTAGTCTCGTAACTTCTTTTTTTATAGTCAATGATATTTTGTATATTCTCGGAAGTCTAAGATAGATATAGTCCAAACAACATTTGCTAGTTAATATAATTTGTGAAATTGACAAAAAAAAATGCGGAAAGTGTTTATTGCTCCGTACGAATTATAAAACATCAAATTTCCAGTAAAGTACTTTTAAAAAATGGCTCTAACAGAGGAATGGAAGAAGATCCCACTTCTTATTAACTTCTAATTAATAATTTAGTTAATTTAATGCTTAGAAGAGTTGCAATAATTATAAAATCAAAAGGAAATTCTACGAAGGAAGTATTATATAAATTTCTTTTCTTTTTAATGAAGTTTTAAAAATTAAACAGTTGTGCGAATACTAATTGCTTGAATATTTCTATCGATTGTTTTTCTTTTTTCTTCTGTTAATTCGTAACTTACATAAATAGCAATTTTTTATTTGTACTCTATCTATTCTAGAGACTTCCGAGAATACGTAGAATGTCATTGTTTATAAAAAAAGAAATTAATAAATCACAACGTTACATAATTTTTTTGGGAATTGATCAGCGTACGAATACTTTCTACACCCACTGTAGCTACAACCCCTGAGAGCTAGTGGGACACGTATGTTTCAATGAATATATCTCGTCAAGTATTTGAATAGTTTTCAAAATTATTATCATTCCTCCCCATAATTCTTCTTCCACGACGAGTAAGGACACCGAGTACACACGGGCGAGGCTATCTGAATTTTATCTAGATGAGAATTTCGCGTTCGAAGGATGCGAGGGTACGGCGCAATCGAGAATGCTTGTCCGATGAGTGAAACGAAGCGCGATTGTATGCCGTGGCACGCAGCGTTGGCCACTCCTTTCGCGACTTCGTGTACTCCTTCGATTCATTATTCCGGGCACATGTCGCTCAAGGACACGACGTCTTCGCGCCCAGGAGGATCATCCCGCGTGCATTTGCAACGCGTTACCACACGCGTTCCGTCGGCGTGTTGCGCCAACGTTACGTAACGACCGTCGCGAAAACGCGCCTCCGCTCCGTCGCGTTTCGCGGATCGTTCCACGGGTTCAAAGATTGTAAAAAGGCGTACGGCGATTTCGCGAATAGCTGGAACGCAGCGGCGAAACGATATCGCCCATGCGCGGACGCGGACAGTCGATACGCGCCACGTAACCAAATCATCTGGAACAGACGGAACGTTTCGGAAGTAAAACGAGTTCTGAGCGGAATTGGACTGGACGACATCTTTCGCAGGGGAACAATTAGTGAAAATCGCGATTGGTTCGGTGGATTCGAGTCTGGTGACGAAAGTTGACGATCAGTTAGGAAAAAGATGACCATCGAATTGAGACCATGGACATATGAAAATATAGACCGAGCTTTTTGTACGAGCGGCAACTGAAAATCCGACTTGGACTATTTTCGTAATCGCTCGGGTATATGTTCGGCTTCTCGTAGTTGCATATTACAATCAGTGATTTTCGATCTATTTTATTCTTTAAAAATTCAAACTAATATTAACCATTCTGTAACACTATTTTGGTTATTTAATATATTCTTGTATGTGCGTAATAATAACAAGAATATATTAACACTTTACAGACCGGTATCCCATTAATCGTCTCTTTTTCATGGCAGAAACAATACTTTCTTATTTATTACAGAGATAGCACGATCCCATTGTATGCTTCCATTAATATGTGGAAATATTATATAAATATAATATAATATAATATAATACATATAACACTGATGTTATGAAAATAAACGATATTATTGAATTTAAGTATATACATATATGTCCAAACGCTACCGGTCGGTAAAGTGTTAAATAACCAAAATAGTGTTACAGAATGGTTAATATTAGTTTGAATTTTTAAAGAATAAAATAGATTGAAGATCACTGATTATCATTTACCCCTCGTATAAAGGCTCGGTCTATATCTTCATATGTCTTTATTTGATACGTACACAGTACGGTATGCGTACATGTGAAATGTGAGCCAAATACTGGCGAGTCTTGCCGGAATAAATGTCTATGATTGAGACCGTACACCCTTCTGGCATTTGACACCTGGGGTGGGTCCCTCTTTAAAGTGAAATTTCAATCCACAGAGTTGATTACAGAGTGAAGTTAATTACAAGGCTCAATTTTAAATACACGTACTCCCCTCCTAAATAAAAATTCTATCGTAGGATAATAGAGAGTTTGTCTTCTCTTTTTTTATCATTTTCAGGGCTAGTCGAGGGTGAATTTTTTCCGTGAGAAGTGGAGGCGGACAACGAAACTACAGTCTCGTCGAACCGTGTTCGGTTTACTCTGGAACGCCGTGTTGTTATTCTGTTTGCGTACGTCACTTCCTCCTGAAGGGACGGCGCGAAGTCGGTGACGTAAAACGCGACGAGAACCGTGATTTTCCGATACCTCCGAGGGCATCGCTGAATAATTCCAAGTACGTTCGAGATACGCGACAATGATATTTATCGTATCTTCGGTGATTGTGCTCCGCGTGGATGGAAATGGTCGAAAGCGTGTTGCTTTCCTTTTAAATTTGATAACGATATCGCGAACGATAAAACTCGATAAAAATTTCGTGAAATCATCCCAAGCGCCGGAACGGAACGGTTTCTAGAAAGTAAACCTTTCGTTCCAACGTTCTGCTATCCTTCCAAACAACCGAGACCGTCCGATAACAACGATATACCCCATTCATTACCGCGAGAGGAATTACTGAATGAGAAACTTATCGATTCTTCGATCGACTCAATCGGAATCGAAACGAATCGCTTTCCATAACGTTGGACTTCAATGCCCCGATACAGATAGCAAATTACTGTGCCTACTAGCAAAAAAAGTCTACGTTATCTGACGCAATACGGGCAGCCTTCAACGACACTTTCAAGTGCCATCGGTGTCAGCAATAATGAAACAAACACTACGATACCACAGTTTTACGTTTGATCGCAGATATCGTTTACCCATTCAACGTTCCCAGCCCTTGGCATCGAAAGCGCAACTGTATTTACTCTAGATACACCGAAAGGACCTTGGCCATCCACTTTTTAATCCATTCGTAAATATTAGGTAGACCGAAAAGTAACGTCGTTTCTTTTACATTAAATTCAAACTTTCCAATCAATTTCTATCTTTTGTCGCATAGTGTGCAAATTTTCGATGCCAGAAAAATCAATGAGCTGATAAATGATAAACAAGTATTTAAGATGGCAAAAACGACATTACTTTCCAGTCCACCTAATATTAAATACGAATGCTAATTATTTTACAGAAATATTCCGAGCCTTCTAAAATTCTATCGTAACTTGCGAACTGATTAAGCCGTTGCACTCTCGAATGTTGTTTATCGTGCTAGTAAGTTCGAGACAGGTCCGATAATTAAAGTTTCATTAATTTATTTCGTGGCGCATAGAAGTGCAAAGGGTTGCTTCAACAGTGAGAAGATCGTTACAAAGGCACGTTCTCCAGTTGCGTTTACTATGAACTACGATACATCGATCCCCCTGTTGTATTCGAATTGCAAAGTATAGAGTGACCAAGGATAAAGGAAGACCGAGCCGGATCTTAATCTCTCTGATCGGTGAGTCGAGCCAGTCAACTCACCTAGCTATGCGCCATGCGTGGAAATCATGGTTTCATTCATGCCAGACTGACACTGGTGTGCGTGTATCTGTGCCACAATGTGCGCCAGCAGATATCTTGCCTTGCGAGCCGCTCGGCAAAACGCTTGTACAAATTTACCCAAAAGCACCGCGCGACTCCTAAGAATCACTGTCGATCGAGAACAATCGGAGATAAAGAAAACTCGTGTACCGTTTAACGAAGTACTAGCGAATACTTCATATAGTACTTCATATCCGATAAAGTTTTCTATCTTTCTCAACTAGTCCGAAGACTACCTAGATTGCGAATAAAACTTTCTTCGTTTTCGAACACCTGGTCACGAGTGCGCCAGCGCAGGATTACCTGCTCGAAATATCGCGGATATCTAATCGAAGATCCGATATCGAACCAACACGCGAGATCTCGTTTCCTGCGACTGTGACTAAGCCGATCCAGCGAACCATCGAAGTTCTCTAGATATGATCGATAATCACGATTCATCGTACACCTCACTAACCGTGGACGCGGTTTCTAGAATTTCGTGGAAAGTAAACCGTTCAACGGCGTTCGGTCGCCGTGATTTCACGACGCGATCAGAGAAAATTTCATTGAAACGATAGACGAATAGGTAGAGACGAATCTAATATTTCCTCTATTCGAAGTTTCTGCCAGTCTCCGTTCGAGGACACGCAGGATTCTTGGAGCACCCTGTGTAAATCGACGTATTTATACGCGAGAGGCTTCTTACGTGACACAACCACGCAAACGCGCGGACGCATGCGCAGGAAAGTCACCAGGTAACGTCAAACCGAACGGCATTCATTCCTACTGCCATTCGAAACGAATGACGCGTTTGTGGTAGTGAGAGTACGAGCGCATGCGCTCGTATTCCGCTCGAAGAGAGAGGAAACCTAGCGATGGGAATAATTCGCTCGCAAATGAATATTATACGTCAGGTTAGGGCATGTTTATATAAAAATCGATTGTTCAGTGTATTCGTCATAAAAATAACGAAAGTGACACAGGAAGTTGTCAGCAAGTTTCGAGGTGCTTCGATAGCGAGGAACTTTCTTTGAAAATCTTAACAAATTCTATCGTATCACGTCGAAGCAATCGATGTTGGTAAATTAAGAGCAGGAACGGGGTTAATAAGAGCAAAGGATAGAATGTCTTCTAACTCGAGGAACACGAATGGACAGAGTTCAAGCGACGAACGATCGACGAGTTCCAATACATTACTCCGAATACCATTCACACCCAGCACGTATTCATAGCCAATCGCAATAAGCGAATAGTTTCCGCGAAGCTATAAACGCGCCACCTACGAGGTCGCCATTCTTCATCTCGAGGAGGAAAGGAACGAGCGTCGCGCGTTGGACGAGAGCCGATGAAGAAACGCGGACTACGTCGAACGCGTCGATGTTTAAGAACGGAAAGGTGGCGGGCTGGGCGACTTTCTCGCGAAACTTTCTACACGGTAAATTTCATTCACTAGTTTGCCCGCGCCTCTATGAAAGCGTAGAGTGTGACTCAATCCCGCGGCGAGTCACGCTCGCCCAATCGTCGATGAAGTTGGCACGAACGAGAGAAGTCGTGCGACCTCGTCTGCTCCTATACGGAAACGTCGAGACGCTACGAAGGGGAGAACTAGTTCGTCCCGGCCAGCCGAGAAGTTAAAGATTAAAAAAAGAAACAGCTCATCTTCCCTTTCTTTAAAGTCAATTGGAAATTTCGCAATTACAACAATTCCAGCAATTACGGCAATTCCAGGGAAACGTTCGAAGAGAAAGTTCGCTTTCGAGTAAACCAAATGAAAATTCCAACCCGTTGCACCGCGGTTTTTCGACCAAGTGCACACCGTACCCTCGAAACCGTAAAACCTTTTGTACGCTTGGCTCCGACTGGTCTGCACGCGTATTAGATTCCAGCTGAGACAATAGGAAAGAAACAGGAAGCAGCTACTTGGGCACATCGATTCACGAGAAACTAGAGAACCCGGGAGAGGAAACGGTTGGCTTTCGAACTCGCGTTTACCAACGCTTCTCTATTTATTTCGACGAGCGTTACGCGGTACGCGGAACTCTGTGAATTTTCCACCGAGAGGAGCGAAGATATGAAAATTAAATCTTGGATGTTAAGAGGCGTTTGCAGATAAATATTTAATGGCTGTCTATAACTACCGTTTTGAATAAAAGAGGTGCTACATATTTGATACATGTACGACATTGGGTCGTCCCGAAAGTTTCTGTTGTTAATAAGCGATACACGTAGAAGTCTAAATGTAAATAACGCAACCTACCATTTGTGTTCGTACTTGACTCCTTGTGTTGAATTATGAAGCACGATACTGCGTACATAAACAATATTCTTTGTTTCGCGTTACATTACCGAGTTGTATACGATCCATCTTGTTCGATTGCTGTTGTAACATCAACTTCTAACAGATAAGATCTATTTATATGTACAGTGACTCCCAGAAATGTTCGGACACCAGTATATGGTTAGCTTTATGGCTAACCATATCGTAATTAATATCGTAATATTATTATAATATCGTAATATCGTATATAACTAATCGTAATATACCTAACATCGTAATTATTAAAAAAGCAATCGTCTTCGTTACTTTTTCCAATAATAAATCATTTATAACTGTATATATATTATTTAATACATTAATCCAAAAATTTACATAAATTACATAATAACAATAAACAAACGAAAGAATACCGCATTTTCGGGTCACAAAAGCATTCGGACACTATGAGGAATAACATTTATTAATTAAAATTAAACATTACATGTTCCACATTAATATTTTGTTGCAAATCCCTTTTCTTTCATAATATGTCTCAATCGATTCGGCATATTAGAGATTATTTTTTTTCAAATATTCTGTCGAAATGGATGCCCATTCTTCTTGAAGGCTAATTTTCAGTTCTTCTTTGGAACGAATGGGTGTCTTGCGAATCCGTTGGTTCAACTTATCCCATAAGTTTTCTATAGGGTCAAGGTCTGGTGATTGTGGAGGTGGATGAAGGACTTTGGAGCAATTATACAATCAAAATTCTTAGACAATGCGCGACTTATGTTTAGAATCATTATCCTGGTAAAATTTAAAATCTTCAGCAATCCCCATTTTTTCTGCATTTTGTTTTAAATTGCTTCTCAAAAGATTCGAATAAGCATTCTTATTCGTGATGCCATCGATAAAAACTAAATTGCCAACGCAGGAAGTCGAAATGCATCCCCACGCCGTTACAATGCCTCCTCCGTGTTTTATCGTATGTTTTATCGAAAATGTGATATTCTTTCGTTTGTCTATTGCTATTATGTAATTTAGGTAAACTTTTGGATTAATGTATACATCTTTAATAACATTAATAAATGACTTATTATTGGAAAAAGTAACGAAGACGATTGCTTCTTTAATAACTACGATATTGAGCCATAAAGCTAATCGTACACCAGCGTCCGAATATTTCTGGGAGTCACTGTATAAAGACTGCTAAAGAGTCGCGAAAGAAACTTTTGGAACAACCTAATACTAGCATCGATGTCTACTGGATTTCCATGGTATCGATACGAAAGTATCGGAATTGATACCGCGTACGTGTTCGCACGTAATCGATACGTATCGATAGTTTCGCGCCAGGTATCGAAACGGTTCGATGTTACGAAACGATACCCATGGCGGAGGGTACAGAGAAAAAGTGATAGAAAAGGATTAAAAAAAAAAAATATGGTGGTTGTACGTAGTTGGACTCACCGTTTCGACTAGGGGGCCGTGGGGGCGCAGGATACTGGGGCGGCGTCAAGGGTGGCGGCTGCGGCGACACTCGCGCAGACGAGGAGGTCGTTGAGCCTCGGGACGCCGGTACTAGCGTCGTCGACGTGGTAGTCGTCGTAGCCGCCGTCGCTGTCAGCGAGGACGTGGTGGTGGAGGTGGTGCGCTGCTGCCCGATGTACCTCGAGGCGGTGCTGCTCGGGCTGTTGGACGGCCAGGGCGGGCGCCGCGGTGGCAGCACCGGGGGCGGCTCGTAGTCCAAGGTATCCACACTTTCGGCACTTCCGTTTCACCTGTACCCTTCACCGCGAGCCTCCTTCCTCTTCTCACTCTCTCCCCCTTTTATCCCTGGCTCCAGTCTTCGTGACACGTCGCGCACAAACTCATCAAAAGAAATGAAAAATGGAAAAAAAAAAGAAGAAAAAAAAGAACGATCCGTTCTCGGAGTTTCTCACTGTTTTCCCGCGCACTCTCTATCGTCCTCACAAAATGGAGAACCGTAGAAAAAAGAAATAACGTGAGGCTAAGCTGTCACTGTACGCGCGAAGGGGGTTTCGAAACTACTCAGTCTTCTTCGCTTCTGCCTCTCCGCACTGGTCACGTCACAACACGTAAACACATGCTCGAGTTATATACGTACGCGTACATACGATATACGTGTGAATGTAACAGCCGCGCGGCGAAACGTAACCGAGGCACAAGAAAACTCACGAGGCTAATATCCTGCTCGCGTGTTATCGATATTATCGATAGGTTCCCGTGGTTCGAGGAACGTAGAGCTCGGTGGCACGGCTCCGTAATACCCGGGAGTCGAGAAAAACACAAGACACCAGCGAAGACGGGACAAGAGACGGAAGGACAGGATCAGTGAACACACACCGCGGGTTCTTCTCGCGCACTGGCCACACATACGGCATACGGCTCTCTCGTGGGGCAAACGATGATGCTGCTGCTGCTGCGCTCCGTCCGTCTCTCTCTTTCCTATTCGCTACGCGTACTCGAGCGAAAGCGAGAACGAGAAACACATACCGTCGTCGACGAGAGAGAGGGAACAACGATCGGTCCGCGCGAGATAGAGTGAGAGCGCGAGAGAAAGAGATGCCGACCGAATCTCGCGTAGGCCGTCTGCCAGTAAACAGGCTCCTTCATTCACTGCTTATTTTATACGGGCGGCCCCCTATATGCTCCACAGAAATAGCCACTTCTCGCTCTGTCCTTGTCGCGCGCACATGCCCACGGCCGGATATATGCCCTCGCTGCCGCCGCCGCTGCTGCTGCTGCCGTCGCGTAGAGAGATCTCCTTCTTCCTCCTCCTCGTTCCTGGCTCCCCTTTCTCTCGCACTCTCGCATTCGTGTCACGCGGCTCGCACCTCGAACAACAGTACTGCCCTCCGTGGAAAAGCGACGAGTAGGAGGCCCACACCGGCGTTCTCTTTCTCGCGCATCCTTCTCTTTCCTCTTCCACCGTGTGTGCGTGCGCGAATGTGCGTTTCTCTCGTTCCTGGTTCCTGTTCCTGTTCCTCCGTCAACTTCTTCGAGCCGGATGCCACACCGCCTCCCTTTATTCCGCGCGAGACACTGCCACGCTCTGCCACTGTCAGCAGCACCCCTAGTGGACAGGTGCGTGGTCGCCCTCAACGTCGCCCCGTCCTTCCTTCGATTACTTCGAGATACGCTCCGCCCTCGAATATCATTTGGAACTCCTGTCCTCGGAGGGTCTTTCGTTTGGTGACGTCACTCGCGAAATCTGGCATAAACTCGATGCGTTCCGAGTCACAGACTTCCGACAATTTCCATTGACTCGAGCCTTGCGAAACTTTGTTTCCCTCTTGAGAATATTAACTCGAGGGCCTCGCGGTATGCGGGGTCAACGAAATCGTAATCCGTCGCTGGTCGATTCCCGCGATCCACGCGAGTAGGCCCGATTACCGACTGTCGGTCGAACAACGACACAATATTTCCGATGAATCGAGCAATCACAGCTCGAAACGGGCCACTCCTGCGACGCGCGTGTTCGCAGATACGCCGAGGAGTTCTCGCTCGCGTTCACTGGGTTTTCTCGAATGGCAAGCCTCCGGCTCGATTTCCCCGCGATGGCTGGGCGAACTGCGCGCGAGCGCACACACACGTCCGGCTCTCGAACGAAGGCGCGTACACACACATACACACACACTCGCACGCGTCTGGGTATTCGTGGCGCACGGTCTCCTCTCTCGCAGTTAAACGGAAAGAGAGTCGGAACGAGTCGGCTGTAGGTAAGAAAAAAAGAGACGAAACGATGAGACGGCCGACGGTAGGAGAGGGTACCAGCGAGAGAAAAGAGGGAGAACAGAAGAGAGGGAGGAAGAAAGACGGATAGAGAGGGTGGGAGCAACGATCGTTGTGCGAGAGAGAGAAGAAAAAGTTCAGCTGGCCTCGGCGGCCATGCCGGTGTAGATCGTGCGAGCGCAGACCAGGCGCGTACTTTCCGGCCCAAGGGGCCACCAGTCAACGCACCGTCCTCTCTTTTCTCCCTTCTTCGTTTCTTCGCCCTTTCCACAGTCACTTTTTTCCTCGACCGTATTCCTACCCGAGCCACGATATCACGTACACAACAACACGATCCTTCTCGTTCCTAACCTCTCTCTTCTGCTTCTTTTTACTTTTTCACGTTCGTCCGTGTTCCTGTGCCGGTTGACGGTCCGATCGATCTCGAAACCTCGTATCCATCGGTTCCACCGTTTCTCGTCACTTTCGATCGCACCCACACCGTTTCAAAGTACACGTTTATCTTCGTATCGACGAATATCGCGCACAAACCGTGTTCGCGACCAGTCGACTGGACGCCGCGCCGTTCGTTCACCGAACTGTCGAACGCGAGAACGAGCCCTTTTTCCGATTATTCGCGCGGCAAGTCCTACGTGAAACTGTCGACGATCGAAGCAACGACGCGCACTCGCGATTCCTCGATCTCTGCTTCGATTCGTATCGTCCGTTTTTTCTACTGAAATACGGTATACCGTTCGTTCTCGCAGCAGGAACGGTCGTGTCTCGTTTCGTGCCGAGGCCGGCTGCGCTCGACGCTGGTGTGGCGTTCTAGACTCTCCGCTCGTTACAAACAGCGGAGCAGCGGCCTGTCGTTCCCGTGGGTGGGGTGCTCCCGGCGCGCATGCGCCTTTTTCGATACGCACCGAAACTTGCAGCGCGCGCGCCGCACTCACACGATCGCGAGCCGTGCACATGTAAACGGGCGCACACGCGTCGCCGCAACCTCACCGCCACGAAAGCACCGTGACGCCTGCCCCTGCCCCCCCTCCGCACCCCGCCCGCCCTGGCCATCGTCGCTTCACCAGCGTATACCGTACCCCGCGAGCCAGACACGATACTTCATTCATGCTCGTATTGTGCGACCAGGGCTGGCTTCTTTCCGTTCCGGCTCCACGCGCTTTTAACAAACTCACGTGGATACATCGGAGGGTTGTCGTTCCATGAATGGGGTCTTTACGTAATTTTCTATATTATTTTAGTAAGTCGAATCGCGACATTCGTAAGTTTCGAAGACGAATAAAAAGCGGAAGCATTAAATAAATAATATATAACGGTAGCGAGGTAGGTTCATTAGATACGTACAGCGCGTAACGAAAATATTTGAACAGCGGGGGTACGTTTGAATCGGAGTTGAAATTTTATTAAGGCAACCATTCATTCTTGACTTCGATCGTTAGTTATAGCTCGGGTACCTCGGGATCGGTAAACCCGTACTGTAGCTGCAATCGGGCATAGCTACAGCCCCTGAGGGCGTTACAAAAATTGGCAAGCATTAAACCAACATATCTTCCTAATCGTTTGCGTAACGTTCTCGGAAAAATTGCAAACAGAACCACGTTTCGCAAAGGAAGTTTCGCCCGTGTGGATGTACTCGTTACCGTGTATACACTTCCACAGAAAATTCATAATTATCTCTAATAAGTCGCAATTGTGAAATCCCAACGATTATTCGCCTACGCAATATTCCGAGAAAAACTGTCAACCGAAACAAACGAGGTCTTAAGGTTTGTCGGAAATTTTTTTCATAAAAATTAACCTAGACGTGTTAAACAGATCGGTATCTCTACGGTCTCGCGATTTATGGTTCCCAAAATAGATCAAATAAATACTGGAATTTTGCGTCGTTCGCGAATGAACCCTACACGGAAGCTTATTTATTATTATCTACGACCTTTATTGACCTTGCGTGACCATGGTCGTTAAAATCGACCGAATGTAGACTACGCTGCTTCTGCATACAGAGAAACGTACAGGTTGTTCCGTTTAAAAAAAAGTTGCAGACCTTGAAATCTCCTTGACACCTTTGCGTACAAATGAGCAAATTAGAACGAACAGTACACCTCCTCCAAGAACAAAAAACAAAAAGAACACTAAGTTTATCTAATAGCATCTCAAACGTTGAGTAAATGTGGAAGTGTAAGGTACCTGTACATTTATTTATTATGCTCTACGACACTCCGTGCCGGTCTCTTCAAGAATGGAGAACAGAACCCCTGGAACAAGAAAATCATACAAATGTGTTCGTCGAATGTTTAGCAATCGAATTGCACTCATTAGTAATCAACGATTGAATGAAAATGATCGAACGAAGTAAAATAAACATACATTTCTACTGTCCACATATCCGAAGTGTAGAGATTTTCGTTTACGTAAAAGAAATGATACAAATTGGAATCCAATGCAAAGATATACTTCGACAGAGGCATTTCCAAGATGCCTCCCGGTCGATTGACGCGTCCGTAGACGTATTTATTCATTGATGGATACCGTGGCGAGTGACGATGGTTCGAAGTTCCCTCCGCTCCTCGCGGCGCTCGAAAAATCTTCGTTCAGGTGATCGAACGTCGTAAAATCGATATACCCCTCTCTGTGTGTACTACGGGCTCTCCTACATGTTGGAGGGACTCGGTTCCCTTCGTAAATGTCCGCCGACTACATCCTCTTTCGTCCTTGTTTCCAGCGTTCCGCGACCCGTGATCGCGTCCTCGTCCCACTGGGCGCTCGCCTTGTCTCGCTTCGTTCGTTTGCACGTAAGCCGTACCGTAACTCCGATCCTCTGTGTGCACACGCGTTATTTATGCGGCCGTGTGTGCGTGTTCCTCCTCCCACTCCCTGTCGTGAGCCAGACAGTGAGCATAAACCAGGGTGTCCTCGTCGTTTCTACGCCCGGCGGTCTCCGTCTTCCTCGAGCTTGCCACCAACCGGCCGGAGCACCAGCGGTTCGGCTATTAATCGGACACGCAAGTCCTCGGAATCACGAGAGCGGAATATTGTCAAGATAAATCGACGTGGACTCCTGCAAATAAAATTACCGTAAATACGCGCCTGGTTGCATCACGTTCGACGAGTTTACGCTCGCTCGAGGCTCGTCCGCGAGCTACGTCGCGTCACCGTCTGCCGAATTCGACGCGAACGTCGACAATTTTGTGTCGATTCTCGAGCGCGTTCGGCGGGGGTCTCGATGCTATGGTCTCTCGGATTAATCGTGGCCGCGGGGAGCCTCTAGCGTTGGAGTTCCTCCAACGTTTTATGGAGGAACTCCGTATCTATCTTTTTTAAGTCTAAAAGTGGGCTATCCATTGCAGCGATTTGGTATCGTTCGACGGCGTTGGGAATATAACGAGTATATTGCGGATGTTCATACACGGAAAGCGCGTGTGCGTTCTATGCGCGTTAAATATGCATTTATGCGAAGAATAATATGCGTATATGTATGCAAAATGTACGAGTAATACGAACGGTGTACATAGAATAATAATAACATACGTGGTACTTAAATAAAATAATAATATAAAGATGCAACGTGTGGTATGATGATCGATCTTGAACGCAAGGCAAGCAAAGATAAACCTTTCGAGTTGTATTATATGTTTTGCCACGGCTATTTCATACGACACGGAGGCGAATGTTAGCAGAAATGCGGTAAGTTTCGCAAATGGGACTCGTCCCAAATGTAAAAAGTAGCCCATGACGCTATAAGAAGCAACGGGACGTGATCTAGAAACGTGACCGACCAGACTCGTCTAATAACGTAGCACCGCGGCTGCCGCAAATCATGCACTCCACATATGCATACAAACAGCCAGCTGAGGCATTCAAGGTTTCCATGGAACATTCGTTTACTTCGTAGTTGTTGCTGTTTGCGGGCTCACCTGTTGCATTGACTGTAGGCACAAGTGTTGCGCTATTGTGGAAGCTGTTTACGTCCTCCTAGATATTGTATCGTTATTATTAAATACGTTCGTTACTTGTACTTTATAAGCGTAGAATTGAAGATTCTGAAAATTATACCTAT
The DNA here is from genome assembly GCF_026283585.1 of Hylaeus volcanicus. Taxonomy (NCBI): domain Eukaryota; kingdom Metazoa; phylum Arthropoda; class Insecta; order Hymenoptera; family Colletidae; genus Hylaeus; species Hylaeus volcanicus. The sequence goes on from NC_071977.1 coordinate 5,880,710, forward strand.
TTTTAACTTCATAGTTGATATCAAGGTGAGTTCGACGATGTACCATGTTACGACCTCGAGGCGGCTTTGGACTCGGAAATTTTACGATGGGGCAGCGACATCTTTGGAGTGTGCAATTATTTCATTTGCATTCAAGGAACCTTCGTATAAGCATTTAAAAATTCTGTACGACCAATGAGGTGTCCTTCCCTCGTAGTTTTTGAATCTCCTCGATATACATCCCCTGCTTACAAAAATGTTAACGAGTCTTTTAGATAGATCCCGAAGAATAGAATCGCACGTTTCGACGAGGTTAGGCGCCGATCCCGGCACCGATGCGGCGCGTATCTGGTAAATAAGACTTCCTTGAGCGGAGCGCGGCAATTAATTTAAACAAACCAGATAACGAAGTAGCAGGAAAATCGTGGTTAATGAGACGTAAAACGCAAGTCCAATTAATGCGTCTGCCCGCGTGTTCTCGGTGTAATGTAACCGACGAATTTATAATAATATAAATATACGCTCCGCGGGCGTGGCGATGCGAATCGCGTGCACCACTTCCCTCGGGAGGATATCCGGTGTGGAAACGCTTCGTCCTACCCCTCTCGGCCCCTCGCTCTGACGCCAGAGCTCCCACCTCCTGTCCCTCCGCGCGGCTACCCCTCCTCGCCCTCCTACGTTCGACGATCACCTTTCGTAGCGTAGCACATAATAGCACGCCCTGACGTATTCTCGACCCAGCAAACGTACCTAAGTAGACACGTCCGTCCCATAATTTTCGCAGCCGCATGCGGGCCTATTAACAGCCTTCTTCGGGTCTAACGAAAACTCCGCGACGCCATCGAGAAACGAAATCGCGGAGACGCGTGAGCGACTCCTAATTGACGAGGCTTTCGGAGGAGGTTGTTGCACGGTCACCTGAAAATTGAACGATCTGTGTGTTGGAATGGAAATCGTAGGAGGTACGTTTGTTTACGTAGGAAATTTATTCGGGTTGAACCATACCTAGGATCCGTGTCGGAGAGATGTGCGCGTATCGATCCCTCAAGACTCGTGGCGCACCCAGGAATTTAGCGAGAGGGTGCGACTGGGAATTAACGGAGACGAGCAACACGTTCTGATACTCCACGAGAATCTATTAACGATGAAATGTTCAGTTGACTCTGAATTCTTGTCGAGGTCTGTTTACGAAAGGTTTAAAAAGTTTTTTTAGATAACGTATACGCGTTGGGAAAGCAAAAACACGACAAGACGTACAGTTCAACCGTTTCTTCGATTTTATATTCTTAACCCATTTGTATCGCACGAAAAATTGGACAATCCGTTCTTATCTCTAAAATTTGTCTCGGTGTCAAGTAAATTGCACGCGTATACGCAAATGGGGTTAAGTAAACCAAACAAATCTAAATAAAATACTCGTTCATTGAGTTCTCGGGCGCATGGTACCAAAGTGAAACCGTGCCTGAAGCAAAAGCGAGTTCGTCACGACAGTTCGAGGGACATGAACGACCACTTTGCCGTTGAACTAGGAGTTCCCAATGGTTCTGGTGCGTTGCAAAACCGATTGAAGACCGAGGACAAATTAAGAGAACGACAGGCGTTTTCGCCTAGCTCCGCGGTCGAGCGTTTTCTGCGCCATCCGTTTCAACGGTTGCAAGGGGTTAATTGTCTAATTAAGTAAGGCGCTCGTTCGCTCGATCTTGGTCGCGGAACGTCGAAGTATGCTGGAAAATATGATGGCGAAAGTTACCCTCGTTTTCGCAACATCGCTCGCTCGGTTCCCTTTCTCCGCTCCACATTGTTGCTCCTCTGCTCGACTCGGGTTCTCGTAACACTTCTAGCGCGTTCCCCTTGACGTGGACAAAATTCGAGTCACATATAATATTTATACGCAAAAGCATGATTTTCTATTCCACGATAGAAAATTATACGTGGGAATAAAATTATATTTACCTTGCTATTCGCTTCTTCCAGTCAGTTGTGCGACGTTTAACCTGGAAAACGAAGTACTTGTTCAAGTAAAATTGAAATAGATCAGTTTCTGGGGTCACAGTCGGAGGTTTCTTTCCCCGCGGAACCGTGAAATTCGAATCGGTTCGCGTTTCCACGAATTAGTCGCTAACTAGTCGCTCGGAGGGGAATTAAAAACGACGACGCCCTTTGAAGACTAAATTAAGAATTAACCCCAGGACTGCGCATCTGGATCCAATGGACGTCGCAGCGGTTTCTATTTCCCGATATACGCGACTCAATTTTAGACGGTTTTGTAGGATTGATAGTGGATCAATTGGGACTGAATATTCGATCAAACAAGTGGAACACGAATAAATCTTGAAATAAGCAGTTTCGATCGATGCCTCGAAAATCTAGCTTACTTTAAAAAAATACACTTCGGTTGATCAACTGCTCGGTTACTTTGTTCTTGGAATCGACATGCTTCTCCAAATTGTTCTCACTCGAATGAATTACTAAGTTATTCGTATCCGAGTGTTCTAATTTTCTTTTTTCTGGTTAGGGTAGCGTCACCTTCCTAATTATGCCGGATCATTGGTCTAAATTGATTCGTGGAAGAGCGACACTTTCGTAAACCTGTAGAATAATGCCACTGGTCGAAGTGGGGGGGTAGAATTCGTTCATCTTCGAGTTGGAAAGGGAGTCGACACGAAGAGCTTCTGGATGCTCCCTTCGCGTCTTGTTCTCACGATATCGTTTACACGGGAGCATCGGGCGAGATATAGCCGTGACGCAGAAGTCTTCGAGATCTAAATAGGCTGTATTAACCGTGGCAGGCTGAGAAACACTGGTTTCGCCTATATTTAAACGGGCGGCACGCCGCGTATCTTAAGCGCGTTCATTAATGCACTTAAGTGTGTACGCCCGTTTAACCTTACGCCTGTTTACAGTTCTCTCGCCTGGACGATTTGTAACCTACGACACACTAAGACACATTTCCGCCCCTCTGCCTCCCCCTGCCGGCCTTGATTAAGCTGTTCCCTGCGAAAGAATGCTGCCGCGGAAAGCGCGCCGATACGCCCCTCGCGATTTTCAGCGAATGTAGTCCACTCACTTCGGATTACATCACAGAAAGAGCGGACTTCTCGCACGTATCGTTACCAAATCGGCGCAGATAACGCGGTAAATCTCCCACGGTTCGCAACGAAACAGGAGAGGATACAAGGATCCGAGGTCCAAGGATACGTCCAACTAATTTCCCCAATCCACGGTTAAACCTGTTGGAATGCAACGATTGCCACTTTCGAGTCTTGAGTAAAAGGGTCTGTTTTTCCGTAAAGCAGAAAAAGGGGTTGGGATCCTAGCAGGGACAGAAAGCGACGATCCTCAGTCCGTCGAAATAAGTCAAGTGGTACGGGTCGTCGTGAATTTCGGACATCTTTCCTCTGTCATTCTTGTATATGTTGTAATCCTTTAGAAAACAAAGTTTATAAAAATACAATTCCAACAAAACCCTATCCTTAGTATTTCAGCTTCCCGCCCGCCACCATGTTTGCCCGCTTTCGTCTATGGCACGCTCTTTTAAAGGACATAAACTTTTATCGTTGTCCACACACGCCGCGAAGGTCGTAATCGTATTCGCGTTTAAACGCCAGGCGTGACAGAGCAACCGTAAGAATTAAATCACGTGTTTGCGCGAACTATCAGCGTTATCATCTGCATGCATCGATGTAAATTCATTATCAGTGTTTGCCTCGGGCGGCTCGAGGCGAACGAGGAGGTCATTCGATGAAAATCGCGACGCTTTATCGAGCAGCGTGTTTCGAGCGCGGAGCGCTTGGACGGAGAGGAGCGAAGCGGAAAGAAACCAGAGTCAAAGACACGGCCGCGAGCGGGCTTGGAGGGAAAGGAAAGGGGGTCTGAGACGAGCGATAACGATAAGGCGTTTTTCTGGGCGTACGTAAACGCCAAACTATCTACGCGATCTTTCGTGACCTAAGCCACGGACGGGGAGGCTGGCAACCAGCAGACACGCGATGGTCCACGTCCGAGAACACCAGCTGTCCGTTACAACATCGGACAATTACGCGAAATATATTTTTCGTGCTCGACGAATCTCGCGAAACGACGGTTTTCCTGGTCGTACGTCGTCGACGCGACGAGTTTATTTATAAACGTGTTTGTTATCTGAGCGTGACCGATAATGGGTCGAAAACCTATATAAATAACGTTTGTTTTGTCAACGAAAACATAATTATTGGACCGCGAACACACGGTTGGTCGAAGCCGAAGATTAACAAACATTTCGAAAACGATCAGACCGAGATGACGATATCCTATAAAAATTTGTGTGCCTTGGTCGAAGATGAATATACAAGTAAGCAAAAGTACAGATTCGGAAACTTCGTGGTATCTTCCCTGAAAAATCGCAAGTTTCGGACAGCACAGCTTGCGCATCGCGCTCGACGAAGTTTGAAGTTTGTATACGCGCGGACGACGCGCTCCGGGAAAACAAATTACGTAATGTCTTTCATAAACGACACGTAATACCGTCGTAATAGTAACCGATGAGCGAATAGTATTAAAAACCTGGAAGCTTACGAAGCGCTATCTCGATTATTATTTCATCGCCTCGTCTACTCTGATCATTAGTTTTAATTCTCATTTCGAACAAAACTCGGCCGGACGCAGTCGCAACTGCGTGGGCGCGTTCACAAGATGGAAGAAGATCGCGGTGGTGTCTGAGGTATGAAAAGCGTTCGGTGGGAGAGGATTCGCGCAGGTGATGGCGAGGTTTCGACGAAAACAGTCGATACGCCGCTTACGAGGTCATCATTCCCATCGCTAACGCACACGCAGCCACGTGCGTTGCGTATGGACGCGCGAGGACAACCTGCAGATGCATCATGAATGACTCGAAATGACGTGTGTTCATTGAGCGCGGCTTGGCGTGCCGACTTGGTGCTCTCGGTTGCTCCCAGCAAGGACACGACATATTTTCTGGCTCGCGTAGGAAAAGATTCGAACCGACACGTTTCTCTTTTATTTTCAACTAGAGTAACCCTGAGAATTGTTCCGATTTCTCAACGATTCCATCGACATCGCTCGAACGTTCTTCAACTCTTCAGATATCGAGCTTGAATACTAATCAAACGCTAAGCTATCGGGGTACGGTAAGAAAGAATCCGTGTTTCTAAATTGAACATTTCTACCCTAAATTTCTACACAAAAATCCGAGATTAATCGAGAATTACGAAAACTTTCTAACGTTTCCTTTCCAAGGAATTAATTCGACTAATTTGTTCGCGTCGCGAGTTCGTTCCTATCCAGTGGTAAACTCCAACAGGCGGTATCGATGACTCTGGAGGGCAGTGGTATCGGAGAGTGAGGGGGCACAGGGGACCAAAGAGGTATAGAGGGGGGAAGGGATTGGAGGAAATGAGCGCGCACACTTACGCTCGCGCACGAGCGTGTAGTAAATGCGTGTAGAGGCAACCGCATCGGTAAACCGATTAAACGACTTACATAAGTCCCCGGTTGGACGAGGCGTAAGTCCAAGACACGTAGATTCGATGGAAAAAGAGGCCCGGCGTCGTGGTATCGAGCCGTCGCGAGCTGCAGCGGAAGAAAAGGAACGTGAGCGCGCCACGGATGAGTTTCCTTCGGGCGCGCTATCGAAGGCAAATTTTATTCCAAACGGCCAATGAACATTCCACATTTATTCGTAAGGGGACCATTCGACTGGCACAGCCACAGCTGTTTTACGATCTAACGACACTAAAGCTACCTCTACTAATAATCCAGAAATAAACGAAATAACACCTAAAATTCTAATCGCTTAGAATATTTCCATCTATTACGTTGTCCCGAAAGTTTCTTTCGCGAGTTGCACTCAATTATTTGATGTGGTCGTGTTTATATAAATAGACAATCTAATTTCATAGATATTCACGTTGTAACCAGTAATGGAGCAAAATGAATCGTGCACAATTCAGTAACATAAAACATAAAATATTGTGCACTTATTAATAGACTGCGGATTTTTATGCAAAATAAAATCTTCGCGAACGTGCTTACAAAAATTGAACCCAAGTAGGAATTTATTTTATTCTGCAAATATTATAACACGAACTTTACTTTCAGTCCTGGTCTACAATTTCTCCAACTACAGCCCCCTCTCGATGTAACCACTCTTCCTTTGGATGGGCTCGATTTACATGATCTCGCTTCAGCTTTGCCGAGTATTTTCATTTATCTCGATACTCGAGGGGTTGGGGCACAGTTTCGTGCTCGATTTAATCCTTGACGATCCGAGCGTTCCTTCCAGGTGCAGACAGAGCTTAGATTCGCGGTTCGAGTACCGTAGAGAACAAACATGTTGACTAAAGTTTTAGTATTTAAATTAAACGAAGGTACGGTGAATTTACGAATTTTTTAAAGAAATGTTTGATAGAGGTTTATGGAATCTCCTTGTTACTCTGAATAAGTATCAGGTTCGATGTCCACAATTTTTTATTATAAATATTAGGTTGTCCTAAAAGTTTCTTTCCGTGAGTTGCATTCAATTATTTTCTGTGCCAGTGTTTCTATAAATAGACAATCTAATTTCTTAGACACTGATGCTGTAACAGTAATGGAGCGAAATGAATTGTACGCGATTCAATAATGTAACATAAAACATAAAATATTGTGTATGTATTACTTATTGATAAAGCGAAAGAAACTTTTGGGACAACCTAATACCAACAGATGTCTTAAAGACTTAGGCTACAGTTTCCACTACTAATTCGAATACAGGAAACATCGTCAGATTTCTTATCTGATCCAGTTTTGGCAACTCCTCCCAACGGTGGAAACGTTTGCAACGACGTTTATCGAGTCAACAACTCAGGTTCATTCCCAGAAATCGCACGGTGCCAATATTTGCGTTACGACACCGCGTACGTGCGCGCCCGTTGCACAAAGCGACGGCGAATGCTTGTTCCAAGCACCGTCGCTAATTATATTTCAAATTTACCGATCTGCTGCGGCGAGAAGGAAGCGGAACAGTTATACCTACCATTAAAAAGTTAATGAGACATGGTATCTCGCCGGGGAATTTTAAGTATTCCGGATTCGGCGGTCGTACTTCGCTTGGCTTCCGGTATTTCATCGCTCGAAGTCTCGTCGAGCGCGGGACCGAAGATGCTCGTACGTACGGAGTGTCCAGGTGCCACGAATGGGTAAAATTCACGTCTACATAGATAAACAATTACGAGTGACAAACAAAGGACGAATTGTTTTTCTACGAACTAAAATAGAGTCCCGATAAAAATCTCAATCGTATGGAATCGTATATATTGGTATCGAGGGTCCATAGGGATACAGATAAAAAAAACAATTCTGTCTGTGTGTTACCTTATCACAGGGAAACTTCTGGAACAATTGCGATGGAACTGGGAGCGTATCTATAGGGTGGACGGAAAATATAACGCGAGGAATTTTCTTGATTGATTCTCTCTTCTTCGTTCTTCGCTTCTGCTAAAAACTTGAAAATTTAAACATTTTACAAGAAAAAAATTGCGTAAAACAGCTGTGAACATTTCGAAATCTACGCATGCTTTACAAGTATACGATAGCTAATTCCACGGATTTATTCACGAACGAAGTCGAATTCTGGTTGTACGTGAATAACTCGTGGGATGTGTTTAAAATGTGGCCGGGTCTGATCGTCGAGAGCTCGCAATGAAAATCCAGATAGAATGTCGTTGAATGGTCGATCGGGTGCCTGTTATATAGTATTTCAACCGAAGCCTCGTGACACCGTACACGCACTCCGAGAATCGAAAACAAAAACAGGAAGAAGGTTACGGCTGATACACTCGAGTGCAAGTGTCTGGTAGATCGTTCTTTTCTTGTGAAACTTGTAGTCTTTATTTTGATCGCGATAATTCACTCGATTATCTTATACAAAGTGAGTACATATACAAAACACATGAGGCTCTCGTGTATATATATTTATATATAATTTCCCATATTTCTCTTTCTCTCTAAATTAACGCGTTAGAATTCTACCATTTTTCGTGACTCATTTTTCTAGATTCTCTCTCACGCTCTCTCCCTTTCTCACTCAAAACTCTCTCACTGTTTCAGTCGTTCATTCGCTATCTTCCCTTCGTTCGCGTATATCTACACCTACTTACTTCTCTCTCCTCTCTCTCTCCGCGCTCGTTCCTACGATGAAACCGGAAACACGTCGGAGACTTTTATGCAAGACACGCTTCTGCTTCCACGAATCGATCGTGAGTACCGACAGTCAGACGAGTTTACCCTGGGGACGTTCGATTCTCGTAAAAGAATCGATTTTCAATCGTAGTCACTGGAATCGAGTCGCTAACAAGATCCTACGAGTTCGTTGGAAATCGACTGGAAACATCGATCGAACATCCTCGGTTCGTTCGTCCTCGGAGACGTGTAAGAAGAAAACGCGACCTTTCGAAATGATATGCCATAAGAAAGAAATCGATCTGTGCGTTTGTGCGATTAAACTAGACTACTATTCGTTATTCGTTACGACTTTGCCGTGGTCGTTGGCTTACCCATCGACTAGTAACGCGTTTCGAATGAGCCAAGCGGACAAACTCGAGACACCTGCGATCTAGGACGTCGATAACGCGGGTGTCACAAGTTCGTGTCCTGGTCTTCCATGATTCGAACCTCGTTACCTTCGGCTACCTTTCTCCGCTTCGCGGCTTCTTCTCTGCGCCTCTGATTGCACTTGAGCTGTGCCAGAACTAAATTAATCTACCCCTCGGCTCGTTTGTCTTGAAAAACTAGATCACCCTGGGGAGACGATTGCCAGCAAGCAACGTACCTTTGGAAGCTACCGAAAATAAAATTCAGTAGATATATAATAGATAGAATAATAGATCTCGAGAAGAGAGTGAACAGGAATTTGGAGTGCGAAGGATCGAGTGACGTTTAGAGATCGTTAGGGCCGATTTCCTCGCAGCAGGGCATCGTGAGTATAGACTCGGAGGGATGAACAGATATTGCTCCAAAATAAAATTGAAGAATTGGAGTGGAAAGAACGAAGTGACTCGTTCGCAGCAGAAGTTCGGGACACCCGCGTGTGTAATCTGGTTGGTGACAATTTCCCTAGAGTCGAATCCGCAGCGACTGGAGCGTAAGGTCTCGAGAGGAAGGGACGAGCTGGCAACAAGCTCAGAGGGAGGAACAGAGAGATATTGCACGGAGCGACTCCGCTCTGTCGCGAGCGAGGAAACCGGAGCGTGTGACGTAAGATCTATCGCAAAAACGACTGGAGGGGAATAACGCTGCGGTCGTGTCCCGCGACATGCGGAGAGAGGAGGAGAAAGAGAGAAGACGGAAGTCCCTTTTCGTTTGAACAGCTACCGCCTTGTTCGCCTCTCGCGCATAAACCGCACACGAGGTAGTATCGGACGAAACTCGTTGACTCGTCGACGGCTCGTTCGGTCGAGATCTCGAAAAGTGGCCGGAAACTAGGAAACGGCTAAAGGACTTCCTTTCGCTTCTTGTTCTGCGGTTCGTCCGAGTTCGAGGAGGCTATTCAGCGTCGATCGCTGGGAACTTTTATTTCTCTCCTTTCTTTCTTGCTTTTTTCTTGTTTGTTTGGTTGGTTTCTCGTCGAGGGGAGTGTCTTGGTCGTAATAAAATTATCCCAAGACCCTCTCCCAGCTCGCTGCTTCCCCTCTAACCTGGATACTCGCCTCGAAACGAAGCAGACCCCTCGGATCCTAGATAAACGGGCACAACAACAACAACAAGAACAACAACAACAAGCCGTTGCTCTATTCTATTTTTGTTCGGTTTCTCGGTCAGCCGTTGGATCTAAAAATTGTCGACAATCCCCATTTCTAACTCTTGGATGTAGTATTTTATCCAGCTAGCGTCAAGTCTCACTCGTCGCGAACTCCTTGGTAATCGAGATATTACCTCTGGCTAGAAAGAGACGCAGCACTAACGATATACTTAATTGTACGTTAAACGATTCTCGGCTAGTCGAGTATAACATTTCTGAGGCTTTCGCGGCCCGGTTTTTCATGCTCGGTAATGTTCGAGGCTTTTCAAGAACAAGTCTCCGACGAGTCGACGTTCTTTCTAAAGGATACAGGCTCGAATCGGAAAGTCTCGAACAGTATCGACTGTAACTCAGCTATTCGATATAGTTTCTTGTTTCCTGCATCTTCGTTAGCACTCTGACAGCCGCTCGTACACGTACACCGTGACTCGCCTTACCGACGTAGTTTAACATCGTCTCGCACTCATAGAAACGATGGTGGCTTTGTAATTCGTTTCTTTAAACCAAGTGGCCTGTATTATTTCCGTGAAGAGTGAAATACGAGATAATTTTAATCGACGTTCGCACGTAACCATTGGATGGGAATCCCGCGGTCGTCAGAGTGTTAACTGCCGACGAGAACTCGATGATTAAGTACTAGCGAAGCTTTGAAATATCTCCTCGCCGCGCGCAAGACAGCTTCGCAACGGAAACCGTCCGGTGACGGTCACCGAAACGTCGCTGTATCGTTAAAAATAATTCGTCGATGATTGATCGCCGCCGTCGATCCACGTGGAAGAAATGTTCGCGTCTAGAATCGTCCAACATCTTCTTTTGATTTCGGTGACTGTTATCGAATCCAAATGGTGGGAGGGAGTAGGAGGTGGGGGGCACTGTACACAGTTTAAAAATTCCGCTAAAACGTCTACAAGGCTAGTTTAAAAAAATACGCGTCGAGAAAACTCGACGAAACGATTGATTCCAGTCTGTCGATGACGATCGTTTCGTTTAAAAGTATCGGCCAAAAAATTGCAGCATGAGTTTCGCGTCGATTGTTCGCACGCCTCGATTTCGTTCGCGAATAGGGAGTTGTTATTCACGGATGTCGAGGACAACGGCAGAGAGATCGACAAGTTCGCCTCGTATATTACAAATTGGGAGAACGATCGGCAACGATCGATCACAGAACCAAGAAGGTCCCCTGGTCGTGGATCGTGGATCTCGTCCTGGTATCAGCCAGCGAACGGAGCCCTCGTTGGATCCTCCATGTTTTCGCCAAGCGCAGCGTGTCCTAGAGTATCTGGAAGAGCTTCTTCAGTTCCACCATTAGTTGCCAGTCCGTCTTCACCAGGTCGTCCCTGAAGTACTCTTTGCACGCGTCTATGCTCTGTCTGCTTATCTGCAACAGACCAACAGAATCGCTGCAGTACACGAATCGGAACGTCGAAGGATTTTTTGAAAAACATTCGATACTTAGATGTTAATTCTGGGTCCTCTTCTTTCTAATTCTCGTGTTAATTATGGGTCAGAATTAAAAATTTCACTCTCGATTACTTTGCAATAGTATTCCAATTTTCCTTGAGGAGAGACTGAGAAATAACATTCTAAAACCTCTATTTTGAAAAACACTTTACACTTTTGTTCGTAGCGTGTTGAAAATTTTGTGTTAAATTCCGATCGTTTCGTGTAAAGTTTGCGTAAAGTTAAAACAATTGTTTCGCGTGGTAGATATCGATTATTGCTCTACATCGTGACGGAACTGAGAAAAGGGCTTCTCGAAGTGTCCAGCGCAAAAGTGCGGAGATTTAAACGAGAAAGGAGAATTGTCAGCGCGCCAGGTCTGCGTTAGGAAGACCGCTCATGCTTTAATCGTCCTCCTCGGCTAGGAATAATTTCCTTGAATCGGTTTTCGCGAGGACAGGCGCATGCTCGCGCACACGGTCCATTCACTAACGTAACGCTTTACAACTGTTTCCGCCCCCACTCCCGGCCGGAAGTCCCGTTTCATTCATGGATCGGTCACAATGGTGGTTTTACGCGGCTATTGAGGACGCCTGCCTCCCGCCACGCCCCTGCTACTTCTCCCACCCCCTCTCATTCTCACTCCCTCTCTCCCATCCTTTCGCGGTCTCTCTTCCACGCAAATACACACGCACAGGTACACAGGCGCATTTACGCCGACAAATACAAACACAAGGCAGCTCTCCCTCCGTATAATTCTTTGCCTATCCCGCTCGCTCTCGCCTCTCGTCGTAGCTCCCTCTCTCTCTCGCCCTGCTACCTCTATCTGCGCAACATTGCACGATCAGCAGAAGAGGGTCCTCGTGGAACCTCCGCAGACGTTCAACTATACCGTCACGATCGCCTACAGGATCGATACCTTCGTAAATTTTATTCGCAAATTTATTTCTCCGAGAGAAATTTCAGATTCGTCCGTGAACTCTCTCCGTTCGAGGCCTGTCGATTTAGAGATTCCAATGGCGCCGATTTGTGAATGAATGTAAAGGCGAAACCGGAAACTGAATCTACAATCTTCGTTCGCTAGTCGCGAATAAGATTTGCCTTCTTCGGGCTACCTGGGAGATCGGGAACGCGGTCAACTTTTGCGTTTCGTTTCTCCGCGAGGATTAGTATATAGACAGGTCGACTTTCCCAACCTTCCGCGTGCGCGTAGACCCTTCTGGCGTGTAACACGTTTGGTTCGGGCTCACAGGTCAACTTTTCGACTTCCTTAAATATTCTAGTCGTCTAAACTTACAGGGGGAGGACACACTTGACCGATCGCCGATTTTGACGGGCTTCCACGTGGCGAGCCCGCGTCGAAAACGAGGCGACACGTGTCCAAGGGTTCGAAATTTGAAGTACCGGTTTGCATATTACGCAAGGGATTTAAGAAAACGATGAAAAGATCTCGCGTAATACTATTAAACTGCGTTGTACTCTCGTAACTGTCAACTGTACAAGGAAAACATACTAGGCCGTTTTTATAGAGAATTTTCTTATCTTCATTTCTCATTGCAACGATTCTCGCGATAAACACGATAGTTTTGGAGATTTCTTCGATAGACTAGAGCCTTGATTATTGGAGGAAATCGAGGCTGAACACCAGCACTTGCAAAGGTAACCGATTCGATCGATCGAAGACTCGTACATACCGCTACTGCTACGCATAATTTACGACTCGATAAAAGTGTGCATCAACTTCCATAAACTTCCATAAAGTTTCTCTATAACGTTCTGGGTATCAGAGTTCGGAGTGACTATAGGACGTGGATTGGAAAAAAGCGCGAAATCGTCGCTCTACAAATCATCGTGGGAACAAGGTGATTCCAGAGAATCGATTCTACGAAGCGAACGGTAACGACGACTTCCGCTCGCCACGGGAGCACACAAAGATGCCGAAGCCAGAACGAGCCGTGCACGCATAAAGGCCGTCGAGTGCGCGTGCACAACCGGAAAGCGCGGATAGGATAGGATAGGATGGGATAGAGCGGGAGGAAAGAAGAGTTTGACACGGTTCAACACCGAACTCGTGGAAGAGGCCACCGTTCGACTTCCTGGGACAAACAGCGGCTCACTGTCGATCTCGTTAGATAAAATTTCTCGAAATGCGTCGTCATTGTCGAGGACTCCTACGCTAGAACTCTAGACTCCTAGAATAAAATTACGACGATGCAAAATATCTTGGTATACGAAATTAAAAAAAAGTAGGTTCGCTAAACAAGAAGAGATTAAAATCGGTGCAGAGAAAGAAGACACGAGGGGAGATTTTCTCTCGCGCACAATTGCATGCGTAATTTCCTCGATATTAATTCTTGCCTCGCAACATTCATATTATTCGCTGCAACATAGTGCGCGTCCGAAATGAAATGCACCGAATAATGAACGGCCTATTATTCGTTTCCGTTGAAGTAGAAAAGAGAATCAGAAAATTGATTTAAATAAAATGAAAATTCAGTAGATGTACATTCATACATATTGGATTCGCTGCAACAAAGTGAGTGCGAAGCGTTGAATAATCTTATTATACGCTTCCGTTAAAATGATAACGAAGTATGGTAAAATTCGGATTCAGATCAAACGGAAATCTCGGTGTCTCGAGATATCGAATCCACAGGAACATAATCTGTGCGTGAAATGAAATGCGTTGAAAGTCCTGTTACTCGTTTCCGTTAAAGTAAAAATAAAATGAAAAGAGGAAAAATCTTGATTCGCGCCATACATAAATCGTAGAATTATAAAAACATGTATATAATTAATATTGTTCGTGTAGTAATTTGTAAGATGCAAATCGAAATTTATACAATTATTTTAGTAATAATACCACGGAGCGAAGAGCAACCCCCTCTTGGTTCATGTTGCAAGATATTTAATTAACGATCACGTGTACGGAGTCGTCTTCAAGGTTTGCAGAAGCAAAAATAAAAGTGCGTTAATGTACTAAATAGACGAACTTAATAACACGAATACGATAAAGAAGCGGTTGGATTTTATTTGTTTTTCACGCAGACAAGCCTCCCTTGTTGAACACGCGGAATGTTACCGCATATAAACGGATTGTTTAAGACATTAACGAGGTGTGTAGTATACATATAATTCGAGTAAATTGGCCCGACTGATCTGTAAGAAGATATATAGGTTAAAATTGAAAACCACGTAATCCAACATTAGTCGTAGTACTTAGTTTTCCAACCGGATCTCACGAATTCGATTTCGATCGCACGAAGTTCGATCTACATCGACAGATCGACGACACGCGAAACGCCGCGAGCATCCTATTTTCGCTTCCGTCGAAGTATGCGGCTCGTCGATCCGTAGTCGATATCCAAAGCGGAAGGCGGAAAAGAAAGAGGCGAGGGGAGGGGAAGCGAGAAAGGAACGAAGGTTCTGCGAAGAGCGGAAGTCGACGGTGGACGCCTGATCGTTGCCGGATGTGCATCTTCCTTTTTCGACCAGAGTCGCGCATACTAATAAGGATCGTTTCCGTCTCGCTCGCCACTGATTTTGATGAAATTGCAAAGCTATGCGAATCGACCAACGAGTGGAAAGCAAGAGGGGGTGAGGGGGGGGCGTGAGACGGAGGAGGGAACGATGGAAAAAAGGCGAAACGCTCTGTACGCGGTTCCCTAGCGGAATTTCATCAACGACCGAGACCACCTGTCGATCGAATTCCTCCTGAGCAGCTGTGCTTCACCAAACGCTCAAACGTTTGCCTTCGCGGTCGTATCCGCCTTTTTCTTGTTTTTTTTTTCCGTTGCCTCTTTGTACCATGCGACGAAACGTGCCGCGTTCGTGTTGCGTTTTGCGCGGCCACGTCCGGTTTAAGCGGAACGTCCCGTTATCGCGACGGAAATTAATCCCTCAAAGTGTAGAATTCGTTGCGAGATACACAATCTCTGCATCCGTCGCACCGACTGTACTTAGTACTTTGCTACACGGTGTTACGTGTTCGCGGAACGGATGCGACGAATTAGGCTCGCAAAAGTTTGCACAGAAACGAAATATGAAAAGAAAAAGATCGTTACATTCGCATATAGTTTGAGGATACATGGTACCGAATCTAGGGAGAGTAATTGGTGTCGATTCGATGAAATTTGTGTGGAATTCATGATTACGAAAAGGTATTGCGTAGATATTGAAGAAGTAAGTCAGACCTGATACATATTCATAACTTCTATGCCTACCGAAGAAGAATTTATTTAAATTAAACGGTAGTTTTGATATTTCCAAGTATATGTTTGTATAAATATGTTTATGTATATATAAATATATACACGTGTAAGCTTATTCATGTACATATTTATAATGAGAAATTTTATTTGGTAATATCATAACTATTATTTAATTTATTGAAACTTTTTCAATAGACATATAGGGTACGAATATTTATGGAATTTACCGTATATTGTAGCTATACTTAGGAGACGTAGTCATCACGAACGTCCTCAGGGTAAACTGTGGGAAACCTACCTTGCTGACGACGAAATCTTTCTCATCGAAATGACGACCAAACATTTTAGGCGCTTCCCCAGGAATCGGCTCGATTTTCACGCAGACCTCCTGACCCTTCCTCGCGGACTCCACGGGCTTGTGATTGTACTCTATGCTCGTCACCATGCCCAACTCCACGAACTGCGAAAAAAAAAGAGATAAAAAGTGTAGCAAATGGTAGAAAAAGGCAAGCGAATCTCTAACCCACTATTCGCGAGTGATTAAATCATCAAGGAAGGACAAGTTTAAATGAACATACGTGAACATTTATTCTAATCGTCTATTTCAGCCCTGTCCAACACGCCACGTTAAATTGTGTGCCCCGTCGGGTGATTTTGAATTTCTATTGAATCTTTTGTTTCTCGTTGTATGTGTACAAAAAGATGAAATAAATGAAAATTTGCATGTATCATTGTTATAACGCGCAAGTGCGATTACGAACTCCAGTTCTATATCTGATATCTACGAACGCCAAATGTTACCGAATGAATCGGTTTCAATAGGCAACCATCGGTAACGTTCATTTGTAATTTGAATACAGTTATGTAATAAATAGACTGCGGATCTTTATGCAAAATAAAATCTTCGGGAACGTGCCTACAAAAATGAAACCTAAATAGGAATTTATTTTATTCTGCAAATATTATAACAAGAACTTTACTTTCAATCTTTTTTTATAGTCTTGCATATTGCTTGCATTTTGTAGTTTCCAGCACCTTCAAATTTCCTATAAATGCATAAAGAAGCAATCCACACATTTTTGCTCTTAGTAATAGAGGAGAGTGAAACAACGACGGTGAGAGGTATTTTGTATGGGTATGTATTATATTTTTTAACCTAATGTTAATGGTATTTTTTAACTCTTTTTACCTAAAATGCGGCCCGCTGTATCGTTACGCGTCATCGAAGTGGCTCGTGAAACTATTTCAGTTGGCCAGGCCTGGTCTATTTCGTTAGCCGATTTCTCGAAGTCCAGAAAATTTTACCCGGTCGAAACGGACTACGAATCTCCTTTCGCGTCCACGCGTCTTTTCTCCGTGTACGATCAGCGCGTGTCTCTTTGCGTGGGCATAGCTCCGCCTATGCATTCCATTCTGCGACCGGAAGTCGAGAGAAAACCGAGTACCTGAGCATTGCGCGTCGTCAGGGCCGGCACTCGGACGTAGGTACGTTTTCGCCACGAATACCTGGCGAGGATCGTTGTGGACCGAGTAGGCAGATACGCTCGCTGTTACGTAGGCCGCTGGATGTTGTGGGCCGACGTTACACGTAGCGGTCTCCGAGTTTTTCGAACATTTTCGCCTCTCCATCCGCGACGACGGATCTCGACTTTGGATCGAGGAATCTTTCTTGGACTTTGCGCGAGGACTCTGGGAGGATTCGTGGGAGTCGGTCGCGGATTCGATTCGTGGGAATGTCTCGAGATCTAGGAACACACTGTAGAGACGCGCCCAGGGACAAGAAAGCTCGGACGTGTCGTTTCGAGTCTTGTTATTGCCGTAACACACCTGCAGCTGCGCGAGCGCCAAGTGGGCGATAAACCCGGACGCGAGTTTGCATGGAAACCGAGCGCGGATTGCCACTTATCGTTCCAAACGACGCCTGCAATTAGCGATTCTGTTCCCTGATTTATTTTTCGGGCGAGATACAGAGGAGAGCAGTTTAACTCTGTCGTTGTCCTGATAGTATGTTTTCAAGCTACCCATAGAATTTCTGACGCCACGAGCTACCTAAACGGAATAAATGTTCCCTTATCAGAGAAAGTGGGGAAGCCACCGAGCGAATGAAAAGGTTTGGCAAACAGACGGTGTCGATCGATGGACAATGACCGGTCGAATATGCCCGAGTGTGTGTTTCGAAACCCACGCCGAAAGAGCAACGTGCCCACACGTTCGCGTTCCCAGCCAGCTCTCGACAGGCGAATCCACGAGAGGTTCGTCCCCTCAGCGTTCTCTCGTCTCCCATATTCCTCCCGTTTCTCTCTCCCTCGTTACTTTTATGGTGCTGCGATCGTCCGATTTTCGACACTCTCTGTCGAGTCCCACCTGACGACATTACCATATATACATAATTGTACGCGTCCCGAGAAAGTACGCGTCTCCGGTCCACGGTGCTCTCTACTCGGTTCGCTTGTTCTCGTTCATCCTTCCCGAGTGGAGAATTTTTACAATCGTTGAGTAGAGTGGCACACCTCGATTACTGCGGGAAATCGAGGTTGAAAACGGACAGTTACGAAGGTAACCAAGCAGGAAACTTGTGCGTATCCCCGTTGCTACTCTTAACTATACCGAAATTCTCATTCTCTTTAGTCATAGAAATTTAATACGAATTTTGGTCGAAATGAGTGAATCAGTATGATGTAAACACTGTGCCAGATTAAAAAAGATGTTGCTGTTCGCAGTTGGTGATTAACCAGTCAGTGTTTTGTATCATGACGACTATATTCGTCTATACATGTATGTTCATGTACATCGTCTCTTTGATTCTGTAAGGACGAGCATGGTCGTGTATGCTTCAGCGTATGTGTACCCGCTTTGCGTGTGAGTGTGTCCGTACAAGGGCGACAATAGACACGGTCAGCGAATCTTCCTCGAGCCGTATTAACGAGCACGTGTGTTTCGAAAATCATTGTCTACGTTACAAGCAGGAATAAAGTAAGGTCTATATTACAATTCGATATTTTAACCGCTTCGATATTTTAACTTCCTCTGCGTTTGACGACTAGAAAGAGGACGCTACAGCTGACCGATTAAAAAATAATTCTGCCATTCCATGAGTAACATTTTATGTTATAATCGCGAATTATTCGTGATTTCGCTTTGCTCTTAAACGTTTTCTGGCTTCCTTATCTCTGGTTCGTGCATCGTGCGGCGATACGCTGATACTCGTAACCGGTAGCGAACCACGCCACTGATGAATACCGACGTTTGTCGCCCGATATATCCGGTGATTAGCGTCATTCTTCCCGTCCGGAAGAGAGCACTCGACCGGGTACATAAAAATATTTGCTTCCTGTATTAATTAGGCTCTTAAAGGCATTACATATTAAGCTATCGTGATCGACGCGAGCCTGACAAAGAGCCATTGGCCGCCCGCGTGACTCCACGTCGCCACGATACGAGTTCAAATTTAGAGATGAATAATTCACTTAGCCTTGCTTCGCCCTTGGTGCACGACCGTGCAATTAGAAGAATTTCATCGAAACTTTCATCCATTTACATCGGAACACTTTGATTGAATTCATTGGTAAAAATGAAAAATGCAACGATCGAAACGAACAAACCGAAGCAAACGTTCTCGAACCTCCAGGTTTGAAATAAAGAGAGAAAGCCGTTGAGAAATGTGTAAAATTGCAAAAGTTGTAGCAAAAGCTTATTGCCACAGGCTCTGGTACTAAATGTGTTATCTTGGACGGAGATTCGGAGTGGATATAGTAGCGCTTGCAGCCTGATTCCCTTGTTTACGGTCGCCAAGAAACGTGCCACGGAACACGCTCCCGTCCCCCGACGGCCGAATTCGAAAGCGGACATCGTTCTGAATGGGTCTAAGTATAGTGAAGCGATGCTAGCGAAGCCAACGCAACCGATTTACTCGAAGAACGTGTATCGCGGCTCAACGATAGAGAGAACGATGCGTCGAGAGAGAGGAGTGGGACGGAAACGGCGGAAATTTATGTCGAGCTAACAGCGCGTACTCGACAGTCGCTACGTCACCGAATATCTTTTACACCTATCGATTCACTTATCGATCTACCTAACGATCTCTCCCCTTTTTCATCGGCATTCATTTCGTTACACAAGTCGCGACAGACTCGTTTTAAAATACGATCGAGACAGTTCTGAGATTCGGTGCTGGGAACAGTGGTTTCGTCATCTAAAGAAATACGAGTGGATACAGGAAAGTCGGAAAATGATCGATGGAGTCGAAAATGTAAGAAAAACGAATGACACAACGAGCGAGCAAAGTTGCTCAACGTCGGCTCTGCTCGCGGCAACACAGCCGTCACAAAGTTTTCCTTATTCTCTGAAATATGTAGATCAACGGATTACCGAGGATCTTTCTCCTAGCGAGCGGCCACCATTCTCGAATGGACGCACGATTAACCTCGATGCCGCAGCGCGATTACGTTCGATACGCAGCCTCAGCGATCGCGAGCAACCGCTAAAGAAGTTATCTCGATCCCATCGATCCGATCGGATTACCGCGAACAAAAAAAACTGATTGCCCTTCGACGACTCGCGATTCTCGTTGCACACGAGCCTCGTCCCAACTGTTAGGTGCGCGTCTAGATCGAGAAACGAAGGATCGATCCACCCTGCTCGATACGTTCGTATAAAGAGGGATATATGGTGGTTTTTTCAGCCTACAAAACAGACGATGAAAATGTTGGAACGCAACGATTGCCACTTTCGGGTCTTGAGGAAAAGGGTCTGTTTTTCCTTAAAGCAGAAAGAGGGGTGGAGTCCTAGCAGGGACAGAAAGCGACGATCCTCGGTCCGTCGAAAATAAGTGAAATGGTACGGGTCGTCGTGAATTTCGGACATCTTTCCTCTAACATTCTTATATACGTTGCAATCCTTTAGAAAATAAAGTTTTATAAAAATACAATTCTAACAGAAAATATCGCGCGTCAACGTGGACAACGCCTAAACGCGGGAGTATTTCCTCCCCGGTTTGCTTTCTCGAAAATAAAATCACAAAAACGAGACGTTCGCCAACAGTTACGGAAGGGTGCGCTCGAGAGGGAGTCTGCTCGCGGAGGGATGTTGATTTCCACGTGTCTCAGGTTCGGATGGATTTCCGTGGAAGAAGCAAAGAAAGGAAGAGGAGCAGGGCCGAAGGGGGAAAGCGGGACGAGGGGTGGACGGAAAGAGGGTCGGGGTGTTGGCATACTCGGTAGCAGACGCGGCGCGGCGAGCGAACGCGCGAGACGGGAACCGGAAGTCTATTTTCGTGTGCCGCACCGATTTAGAAAGCTTTATAGTTTGTACGAGCCTGAGCGGCTAACAGCCAACCGTCGTCGGCGTGGCTCGCTGCTTTGAGTGCATGCACAAATTGAGATTTGTGCGCTCGTTTTCTCCCTCTTTCCCTCTCTCTCTCTCTCTCGCGCGCTCTCTGCTCCAGCGGATACCGCGAGTATTTTCAAACCTACGTGAAATACCGACTCACCTCGGAGATACTCCGTTCCCGTGGAAAACAAGCGAGCTCGATCCGAGATTGAAAGCCCTCTCGAATCGACAACCCACGCTCACGGCGACGGAAGAAACGGTTCGCCGTTATCGCGGCTCGTCACGCTCGTCTCGTCACGAACTATGCACTCGGCTTGATATTTCAATTAATATCTAATCTGTCGTGCGCATCGGGCACACGCACGCGCTAGACGTTTGATTTATGGCGCGTTTAACCCTTCCGTGCTCGCATTACTCTCGATGCACGCCAGCTACGGACAATTTCTACTGTCGTTACCGCGTCGTCCGTCTGCCTTCCTCATTACGGAACCATTGTTCCAATTTTTCGACGTACCTGCCGGCAGCACGCGCGACCTCTCGCATTACCTCGTATTAACACATTGTTGACCGGTCACGAGTGTTTGCACTTCTATTATCTATCTCAGTTTATGAAACCCAGACCGATTTAAACAAACGTTATAGGTATCTGAGAGATATCTATGTATAATATTTCGTTTAAGTTCGTTATGTTGACCTAATCAGGGAACTGAAAATAAGAATTAAAAATTGTTGGAACGAATATTGAGTCAGCTCACCACCACTCAAATTATTTGAAATAAGAAAAGATGTCTCTAATAACGAATGCCCCGATATTACCGGCGGGAAGGATCAGGTTGTTATTACGCGACTTAGAATCGGCCACACAAATATTAACCATGTCTAAAAAATTACTAAAAATCCACCTACGATCTGTAATTCCTGCAATGTTAAATTATCTATTGAACATGTATTACTTGACTGCCCAATGTTCCGTTCTAAACGACTAGATTTCATACTTCCGACAGATCTCGGTGACTGCCTTAACAGTCTTAGAAATATCACCGCGACTCATTTATTTTCAAAAAGTGTAGACTTATATAACAAAGTTTAACTATTGTACATGTGCGATTAATTTGTAATTAATTTATAACTATGCGTTATACCGTGGTCGCTAACGACCTTGCTGTTCATGCGACCATTATAAATAAATAATTTAAAAAAAAAAAAAAAAAAATTCATTATGTTGGTAAAAAGTTCATTGGAGTTTATTCAGAATGTTTTAATTTCGCTTTCGCCAAGTCGCTTTTGTGTAAAATTGCCGGTCAACAATGTATCAACATTACAAGTACAACGATCCAAGATACATTAAACGACGAGCGTATCGCAGTACGCATGCCAACATAATACGAAAGTTCAGAAGTATAATACCAAAGAGATAACTCGTTAGTTAGCCGGTTCTAGCGTAGACAAACACGATCCCACAACCAAAAAGCGAAGAATTCTCTCAATGGAGAGTTTCGCTGGACGCGCGTGTCCCTCGCGTCGCCTCGCGACTCTCCTATTTCGCGTTTCCGTGGGCATTCGTCGAAGATCGATTCCCAGAAATCGAAGGCAACGTTTAAATCGCGGATATTTAAAACTCGAGGAACTGGGACGCTCCGAAATCGCACGATAAGCATTCTTTCGAGGATTTGGCCCGTTCCGTCGACGCGACGGTTACCGTCGGTATTCGCCGTTGGCAAAATTAATCGCGAGCCCGGGTAAAACGATCTACTCGACATTGGAAACTCGACATCCGGGCTGCGAACGGTGTTCCTCTCTCGTTCCCGCACGTCGTCTTTCCTCCGCCCTCTTTATCGCTCTTTCCCCGGCTATTTCTCCTCTTTTTCTTCGTTCGTTCGCTACGATAGCAACGTTAACCAGCTGCCTACTTAGAGAACCACGACGAAACGAGAGAGAGAAGCTGGAACGGGGCAGAATACTCGCACACTGACGCGTCGACGCCACTTACTCACCAACCACATCCCGTCTTTCGGCCTTCCGGCTTGCCTGTAACTTTCGTGGAAACGCCTGTGGCTTCCTTCCGGTCGTTTATCACTTGGTAGACGCTCTAAACGTAGATACGCTCTCCCACGTATGCCTGTTTCAACCCCACGGCCATCCCCCTCGACTCTTTCTCCATTGGACGTCGCGCAAGGGTGAGGAAATTTGTTTTGAATTACGCGTACAAATTGCGGCCATTTGCGTGAGAATAGGGGCAAATTAACCCCGCAGGCCCTCACCCTGGGGCGGAGTTCATTTTATTCTGTCGTAAAAAACAAACTCAATTAACCCTTTAGGCAGCGTCGCTTCGAGTAGAAACTGAACTTCTAGAGAACGAGAAATGTATGTACTAGGATCTTTCCTGTTCCTTGAACTTCATTTTTCTTGAACATAACGTTCTTGGACCGTTTTAGATATGGAAGCTTAACAAAGAGAGACATTTTGTTGGTATAATGAATCGATCTCGAAACGTTTTCGTACCCACGTTCCTCTCCTGCCTTTTTTCCGCTTCCTTCCGTTCCTCTTTCGAGAAGACCGGGCACCTCATCCGCCCGCGGGTCCTTCTTCTCCAGATTTCGACCTTTTCTCTAATATTAGCCAACGTTCTTACTCTTTTTGCGCGTCGGGTCGGCTGTCAGAATGTTGTCCCACGATTCGACGTTTCGAAACCGTCGCGCACCCTCGAGAACTTCTATTCCTCGCGATGACGTTCCTCCGCGCTTAGATTGCTTAAGCGACGCGAGGATCGACTATTCCAATCGAGCCATCCAAAAATTATGAAAAATTCCATGTTTTCTGGTCGGAACGTAGTTAAGTTTGCGTCGAAAACGGCTGAGCTGCGAACTTGGCAGACTTTACAAAGCAACCGCGAAACAAATTTTCTACTTGTTTGAGTTACTTTTTGGCCTCCGAAACATGTTTATGGAGACCAAGAGGACTACGGGACGATAGTGGGAACGGGTACGTACGTATCGCGTTTCGTTCGCGTGCTTGTTAATTAGCTTCCCTCGCGGGGAAGCGTTCCCGCTTGGACGATCCTCTTCTCCGACGCTTTAATTTTCTACTCGCGATCGAATAAATTTACAAACGTTTCGGTACCTGTTGAATAAACTGAGACGGGAGCAGCGCACGCGCTTGGAAAGAAAGAGATAATGGGAAGAAATAGAGCGACAGAGATAGGAGAAGGGAGGGCTAGGGAAATAGAGATAGAATTAGAGGGAAGAGATGGAGGCGGAGAGGCGAGGGGAGATAGATCAGGAGGAAAACGAGAGAGGGGAGGAGAAAGGAAGAACGTTACGAGCGGCCTTCCGCCGGAAGGGGACTCACACACCACGGAGTTTCTAGTTCCTGTCACTCGCTCGGGACGGACGGGAATATAATTCGTGGCGGCTCGAAAATCTCCTTCGCGTTTCCTTGATATAATTATCGTCGTACGTCGAACCGACGACCGACGGGAAGTCGCGTTTAAATCTGTAACGCCGCTAGTTCCGCTAATTATGCCCCGTGCCCATTATCGTATTAAAATAATACCCTGGAACGATCGCTGCGTCGATGGATTCGACGGTTACAATTAATCCGACGAGCCATTCCACCACTGCGTGGATTCGTATCTACACCGAGCAATGCACCCAGCAGATTCGACTTGGAACTTTCGACGAAAGCAATTAATATTTACGTTTTATCTTTACATAAACGCATCAACGATACCGTTTCTATAACCTTTTCCCATCTTTTAGTTGTCGTCTTAATTCCATCTTTTCAAAATGTTCGAGGTTTTCATTGAAAAGATTCATCTAGCACTGATTTTACGTGCTTAACGTTGCGTAATCTTTTCTGGTTAAAAAATGTTGTAGCGATGAATCGCGGTGGCTAGAGAAGGAGGAAAAGGGATAAGACGAAGAAAAGGAATGGCGGAACGGCAAGAAAACGGCAGGTTAAAAGAATCCGCCGGATTTCCGCTCGACGTTAAAGCGCCTATCGAGGCCGTTGCGCAACGCGCGTACACGCCCGATAACGATGCCGAGGAAATTACTTCAATCGCAGTAATAGATTTCGTTCCTCGAAAATCGATTCGTCTTTCGTCTGTCAATTTATATAATTTCTAATTGCATAGAAACAATATCTCAGCCTCGTAGAAATTTTAACGATTATTCGTCTGGCAGACGACGTGTTAAATATTCGAGTAACTACCGAGTTTCCACCCCTACCAGCCTTTCACGCTATATTGTCTTACCTAGAGTAGCAAAATCTATCGGCACGCAAAGTTTCAACAAACCGCGCGGTCTTTCAGTCGTCGAGACGCGGCTTTCTCGTATCGAATTCGTTCGACGGTGGCCCGTAACGAATCGGACAAACGAAATTCGCGCAACGCTTGCGGAATCACGTACGAGGCGTGCCACGCGTCTTTTTCTGGGCGATGGCTCGCGTCTTCCTTTCACGAGACTCTCGTATCTCGGCTCTCTTCCCATCTCGTGCAAACGCGCGGAGATCCATTCGGCGCGACGAGTTCAGACCTGACCTAAGCCAACTAGGTTTCGTGATATCCGACATCCGGTCTGGATCATCGTTTGCCAATAAAAAGTATCGCGACAAGAGATACCGACCGGCTCTCTATTCACCGAGGCGTTCGCGCGGTCTTTGTTGCATAACCGGCTTCTGTATCGACGCTAAGTCGATTAAGTCCATGTACGGGGTGGCTTGGAAGTGATCGGAAGAATTTTCAAATTTAATTCTTGGAAACAAATATCGCGATACCGATTGCATCGACGCTTTCAGTGCTAGGCATACTTATGAAAATACTCGTGAACCGAAAATTGTATTCTTGTACAGTTAGAAACTATATAACGATCTAGGATTGGCATTACATTTTCCCTTTATCTGGCTACTGTAATAAGTACATTGATATTTTATTAAATTTAATTTGGAAAGTCAGGCTTGTAAGGGTCAAAAGCGCTTTCGACGGGGCGATGAAAACTATTCGGGCGCTTTCTAGCGGTGGAATTTCCGTTGAATTTTAAGAAAGGCCAAAATGCAACGAAGCAGCAGGGTAGGGCCGCGAGAAGTGTGGACGCGTGGGCCAACAACGTGGTCGGAGCTGCTTTCTACGCGCGGGCGAGAAATGCTCGTTGCACACGCAGCCGGACAACACGCGGATGCCGTGCAGACCCGACACGAATTTTACGCGTCGCTATCACCCACATACGGCTTTGACATTATTGAATCGGATATAATTTATGCCGCCATTTGCATTCGAAACGTAACCGCGACCGAAAGCAACTCCACGGTGCTCCCAGTCGCTAACACCGATATTATTTCCCTGCATCCAGCAACAGAAGTACCTCCCCTCCCTCAGGAACCTACTTTTCTATCCTTCTATATTTATATTCTATATTTTCTATCCCGAGGAGTACGCATAATAACGCAACCATTAAGTGGACAACTAAACTCGTCAAAGTACCCTACGCTCAATATCTTCGATCGTTATTCGTTCGAGATGAAATCATTGGGAAGTTTACACGTGAAATTAGGAAGCTCCAAGTCCGATTGGAAAGAAAAAGGATCAAGTCAACCAGTCCCCGTCCATTCGGAGGCGAACCATTTGCCTAGTAAATCATTTCGGGGCCGCGACTCGCCGTGGGTGGATTTCACGAGATTGTATACTTGGGAATTTTTGTTTACTCGGGAATTTGCAGGCTGCTAATGGCATCGCGACGCCTACGGGCTCCGAGGCTAGGCAACCTGTAGCGTTCGCGTGCTACCGCGTAAGGCGAGGCTGCAAAGAACGGCTACCCACCAGTTCAACTCCTACGAGAAAGAGAAGGAGACCAGCGATGGGACCGACTCGATAATCCCTTCGAATTTTCGAAAAAGGCGAGGAAGAACCTCGACCACTCTGGTGCACCGGTACATCTACGATTCTTCGTTTAACGATAGATTTACGGAGGTCTAAGTGTTCCCATTCCAAATTTCACAAGGAAAGTTACAAGAACCATTTACATCGATCCCAATCGCTCGTAAACTATTTTATGTTTCTTCTCTAAAATGAAGAGGCGTTGACACAAATCCTTTTGCACGCGATACTTAATTACTGCTACGGAATAACCCACAAAAATTTCATCTAGATCTCTGTTCGAAGAACTCCAGAGAAATACGTAAATTTCGTAGGGTGTCGAAAGCAGCCCTCGTGGCACGTGAGGTACGCAAAGAATCTAGAAAGTCAGATGAACGAAAGAAAGAACGATGAACGTACAACTTTGAAGTAAATTTTTCAAGAGCCATTTGAGTCCGCTTGGTACGTTCGGTGTTAACGGTGGTCACACCTACGAGAATGAGAAAGAAAGTCGAGGAAACCGACGTGGTTTTATATGCATTCGGTCGCGCGATCGAGGCGATCGATCGACGGCCAACTGGATCGCCAGCTATTTCCCCATGAACGAACCAACCAACGAACGAGTTCACCTACGCGCTAGCAAACGCACGCCATCGAGAGCGCGCGGGAGCCCCTTAAGGATTCGACTCGAATTCGCTGATAATCGTATTCAAAGCCGCGAGTGAGGGCGAAGGGGCGGCTCGACTACCGTGACAGGACTGCTAAATCAATTCTCGACCAGGACCTCTCCTTTTTTTTTCTTTTCTATTCTTTTTTCTTTCGCGATGCAATTATGCTCGCACGACGACGAGAACTTCCCCTCTATTTGTATTCCACCGCGGCGCGATAGAACGCGGAGCCATTTCGTGATAACGCACGATGCATTCGTGGCTGGCCGCGAGCGAAATCGTATCGGAGACGAGCGCAACAAAAATTCTATAAAAATACTCACGTCTTTGCTGGGCACGCAGAGGGGGGTTCCTTCCTTGACGATTCCGGCCTCGACCATTACGCCCATCACGATAGGATCTCGGGAGTTGAAGATGAACTGAAATAGAAACGAGTGGCCTTTCAGAACGATATCCGTCCGCGGACGCCACTTCGAATGCGACGTCTCGCCGCTTTTAACCTCCTTTCAAGTACTAGTGAAATCATGTAGATCGAGGGGGAACCGCAGAGAATGCCCAAATATTTGTTCATTTTTAGATCTGGACATTTTTTTTAAAATATCACCTTACAGAGAGTGATCGTACGAAACGTTTATACATCTACAGTTTATTCGTATGTCGTTTAGTTTCGAAAATAAGCATTGAAAAGTTACAACTCCGATTTATATTTTAAAACGTAACCGAGTTTCTAGAATTCGAATTTTTATTTTCGAAACTAAACGTCGTACGAGAAAATTGTAAATGTAAAAGGCCTTCGCCTTGTCATCCTCTATAAGGTGATAATTTTTCAAAATCGACTTAACGAATTAATAGAGAGTTCCCTATGCCGTTAATTCGATTAAACGAGTCTTAAGGAACCCATTTCTAACGGAGTATCTTTCCAAATGACTCTTTAAAACATTGCAACGTCATCCTTGAACAATTCGATTCGAAAAACCAGGATGACGAGGGCTCTTTTAAGCGCCGCGGTAGATCTCCCGATTAGGGCGTTCGGTGATTCATCGAGAAGCGTAAATCTCCTGGATCGGTTACCCAAGTGCCAAGAACGTGTACGCCGTGTACGGAAATCACACGGACGCCATTATCCGACCATATTCGTCGAACGCCTGTGGATGTTCACCGCGCCCACAGGTCGACCTACCGGTGCACCCAAAGGGTTAACCCCTGAGTAGGCACACGTAGGTATTCCCAGTGGAATGCGTTACCTGCTGGTGCCTGACTGGCCTTTTTAATTAAATTTAAGGGAATTAAGCGAGCTTCTTATAGAACAAAGACTAAATTGAAATCAGGTACTTCTTATGTTTGCAAACATTTTCTATCCCAAGATAATTGAATTTTTGTCCCGTTGAGTTCTCGCGAGATCCAGCCACCTTCCTCCAAGCTTAGGTGGGCGAGAGTTTTTAGTGGGTAGGCCTTGGGAGGCGGACTCTGAGCTATCGCTCGGTGACCGCCACCCGAGGAGAGGCCGACATTTTCACTCGAAAAAAAGAAAAAGATGATTGAATTTTACCACGAAGACTCTTACTGGCGCGAGATTGCTTACTCGAGTGTTAACGACAACGACTCGGTTCTGTTCCAGCTAACCAAAAAGGGACACGAACGTTCACCGACGAATCTGATAACGTACCTGAGGTAAGACGCGAAGTTTGCACGGGAACACGGCGATATGCTTGTTCTCGTCCCGCTTGCGTTGCTTCAGCTCCTCTCTGTAAGCGGTGAACTTGTCGAAGAGGTGGTAAATAATGTCCGCGTGGAAGATCTTAACCCCGAGGGAGTCGGCCAATTCCTGGGCGTCTTTCTCGATCTTCACGTCGAACGCGAGAATTGTAGCGTACCTAAGAGCAGAAATTACAACCGAAGTTATACGGGGGAACTTGGATGGGTTGAACGACTTTATTTTATAATGTACTTACTGACTGTCGTGCTCCAACATAATGGACGCCTTCATGACGTCCTTCTTCACCACGGGACCAATTCGAATTCCAGCATACTGAGACAATAAAAATGGTCGTTGAATTAGTTGAAGATGTAGAAGAAGAATGGAATAGTAATTAACCTACTTCTACCGTGATCAGACAAATGTTTAATGTTACAAACAATTGTTTCCATTAAACGCAAGAATATTTCACGTGGTTAATACTTTATACACATCATTCATACACCGCGTGTAACAACTGTTTAGTGTTAATAATAAATGTGACTAGAGCCTGTTAATTACTTCGAAACCGAAAAACCTTTTAAAATCGGTCGCAGACGATTTCTACGTACGAATGAGATTTCAGATAACCGAGGTGCCCGGGAAAAATGCTCGTGCAACTCGAAAGAGAGTGTTTCGCGTCGCGGCATTCTCAAATAGGGCGCGAGCGGAGTTCCGTACTTGGAAGGAAAACAAAATATTAGGGTAAAACATAAACCACTGTCACCGTAACATAAATACAGTGGAACGCTATGCATGTAAGCTTGTGTCTGTTTGGGTCGCAGAAATAACTAGTGACGCATGCCGTCCGGATTCGGCTGGCCTGTGCCACGAGACGAAACGAGACGAGACGAGACGCGACACGTAGAAATAAACGCACCTACGAACGAGTTGTCCCCTGCGATCTCGAATCTCGATCATCGTTCGATCGACACGTCCATCGAGAGAACCCTGGCCCGGGTTAAATTTAGCATCGAATCTCGGGTGTGTCTAGCGGAAATTAAAATTAACTCGACGCGTTCCTCGCCACGTGGGTCACTGCTGACTCACCATATTTATCCTAAACAAAACTGAGCCGAGTGGACGTTCGTCATTGTGGATAAACAAATGAAGAATTCTTGTTTTCGTTTGGAGCCAGTCGATCGCTGAACTCTCCGCGGCTCTTTATTCGTCGAATTTAACGATGGGAACTCGGGAGCTTTTGAATTTCTTCGGGAGTGATTTTGTGTTCCGTGATAAGAACGAGAACCGTGGAATGAAACGAAAGGATCAATGAAATCAGATTCATAGCCTTCGCGGAAACGAGCTGAAATCTCGGCCATACGTAGGAAGAATTAAGCAAATTATGGTATTCGCGAGTCCGTAATTCTGAGACTGTGAGATCATGGAATTAACGCGGCGAGATCGCGTTCGTTCCTCGAGTGGCTGTAAATATCCCAGAGGGGATGGATCTGCTCGCTTTACTAGCAACACGGATAAAAACGGAGTATTTGCGATACGATCCAAGTAATGTTTACGGCGAGGACGGTGTTTACGTGTGAATTCATCTGGATTTCCAAACTTGTAAATTTCTTACTCCATTATTATCTAATTTCTTGTTCAATAATCGAACGTTGAGAAAAACAAAAGGGGCCCGATGGAAATGACCGACACCAATATCGATAAATTTTCAAAGAAATAGGTAATCGTACCGCGTTATTAGAAAAGAGCGTTTAATTCGAAGATTTATCATCCGAGCGGAGTGTTGGTGATTTTTGTGGGGCCCAACAAAAGGGAGTATCCTCTGAAGAAATTCTTCCCCGTCACGACTCTCAAACTTTTGGAGGATAATGTACGGACTAATTGCCCGTGGATAAAGTGGGCACGCAGCGATTGGTATATTTACAAGCTAATTTTCGTGGCGAGCCATCCGGGGGAGTCCGATAATCATTCACCGAAAGCAGGGAGAAAGGAAAAACAGGACAAGAAGAAGATGATACGTTACCAGGAACGTTTCGAGATAAGGGTTTTTAAGACTTCCGGTGCGCCGTCGCATTCCGATATTAGGACGAGATACGACTGGTTCGTGTTTCTTTACGTGGACCATCGCGAGCCATCCTAACGTGTCTCGTCCCACGTCATAAACGGCTGACGTACCACTGCGTGCATTTTAAATATTTCTTTATCGGTAGAAACCATAATGTATCTTCGTTTCCTTATTGCTCGGAGGAATTTCTACGAGTGCGATAAAAACTAACCTGCTAGACTCGAGTTAAGTAACCAGATCAAATCGACATATTTTTTTTCTAACACGTTCACTGCCAGATTCGCATTCTCGAAAATTTCCACGTGGCTAAAGTGACGTTCCTGTATAATTGGCAATTATGCGATTCACTATTCGGGGTAGTTTTCATTTCTCAAAACTTGATCAAAACTCATAAATCCTATCCATTAGGTTGTCCAGAAAGTTCGTGGCAATTTCTAAGAAACATTCAAAAACACGTTTGAATTTTAATATATATTTATGGAATTACATAAGTGCCACTTTGTTCCACAACCCTTCCATCTTTTAGGGGATGTATTATTTGTTTTCAACCATTTCGATACATTCAGACCTGTACCACCTACCAAAAATCGACATGGACTTTCCGGACAACCCAATAGATTAATTTATTTAGTTCCTTGGTGATAAGTCCTGTCGCTCGCACGTGGATGACGTGAGCAGCGAACGTGTTAAGAGTTCAGTGATGATATTTACGAAAATGAAGTTCGTTATTTCGCATTGTAAAATGATATGAAAGTCCACGCGGACTCAGGCCCCGAGGAATATCCAAGCTCGTATACGGAATTTATTACGACGAAAGGTTTTACGTTACTTTTCGAGCGTTATTTTTAGGCCAACCGTTGCCTCTTTTATTTTCAGCCACACGCACACGTTGATATTTGACGTGTCATTAATTGTCTACCCCACCCCCCCACCCCACCGAGGTTTCTCATTCTCGTTGACCACCTCCCACGCTACAACCATTTTTTTCTTCTTCGTTCTCTCTTTTTCATTCACTCCCTCCCCACCTCCTCGTCGGCCGTGGCCACGGTCGTTTCACCTTTTTCCAACGGATGGCATATCACAGTTCACCGTTCATCAATGAAAGATGACTAGCTCTCGGTGTGTTTCGGTGAGTAGGCTCGTTTATCGGAGCGGCGGTGCCTTCT